>NC_090378.1:17249244-17549244 GCF_036365525.1 Heterodontus francisci
GGAGTCCTGAGAATTTTACAATAGTTCACACAGCAAAAGAAACAAGTAGTAATACAAGACCAGCATTTGTTCTCCATCCCCAAATGCCCTTGAGAAGCAGGTGGTAAGCCACCTCTTCAAATGCTGCAGTCCATGTGGTGTGGGTACACCCACAGTGCTGTTAGGGAAGGAGTTCCAGGATTTTGACTCAGCGACAGTAAAGGAATGGCGATATAGTTCCAAGTCAGGATGGTGCATGACACGGAGGGGAGCTTGCAGGTGGTGGTGTTCCCATGGACCTGCTCCCCATTCTGTGCCATATTAGTCTGTGAATGGAATGGGAGTCCCTATTAGATTAAATATGTACTTGCGAATTTCCAGTGGGTGGCTAGCTTATCTATGCCAGGTGGATGAAAAATCAAAAAAAAAAAACACTTCAAATCTCAGTATAATTAATTCCACATGAAAACTGAAAAGTAGCAGTGCAAGGACCGAGTTTACAGCAATTCACCATTTTAAACTTCATTCTAACAAACCACTACTCACTTAGAAAGAGAAATAATTTCATTTTCCAATTGGGCCTTGTCCTCAACAGCCAAATAGTGTTGTTTCTTCCAGCTGTCAATGGTCAGACGCGCTTCTAATAACTTTAGATCCTAAAATGTTTCACAGCATACAAAGAAAGCTAAGTAATGTTGGTAGGACACGAAGCCAAAGTGATGAGAAGGTCCCAGGTTTGATCCCCAATGTGTGCTGAGCTTCCTGGCTTAATTGCAGCAGGTGTTGTGGCGCTACATGTGTTTAGTGCCCCTGGTGGTGATGGTGGTGATGGGAAGCCAAGATTGTAACTCAGGGGCCCCCCAGTTAGTTTTAGTACTTCCTTACCAGCTGTGATTATTTAATTCAGCACAGACTGACAATCAAACCAGAGTTGCTTATTGACTGTCTGGTTCAGTCACAGACAGAACACAAAAATATTTGTCTTTGTCAACATTAGAAAAAGTAATAGTTGCTGTTCCAGAAATGGTAAATTCAACAGATACCTTATCTTTGACCTGAGAGTTAAGGTTTTCCACAGCAGTTTCAAATCTCTCCGCTCTTCTTTTTTGAGCTCGTGTTGCCTTCTTCAGAACCTCCTTGTCCACCTCAGCCTTTTCTTTCATAGCTGATAACTGTGATTTAAGGTGCTCAATCTGCAACTTTTGGTCAATTACAGTCCTCTCAAATCTCTGAAATATTGTAAGATACTTTGACGTTTCATCCCAATATCCACAAGATGTCCTCAGGCACACACAAATCAAAGACATAAAAGGGACTGAGTACCAAGAAAAACATGGGACCCACTTATAAAAAGCATAGCAGGAGAATAAATAAGGTTTTATTATAAAGATGTACAATAGTTTGATAAAAGTCATTGAAATGCATTGGAAAGTTTTATTACATTAAAGGTGCTATATAAATCTAAGTTGTTGTTATAAACACACTCATCAGCACAGAAGTAGCCCATTTGAGCCATCCAGCCTCCTTAGCCTTTTACTTAGCTATTGCTGCTCTTTATCTGTTCTCCACACATCTTAATATCCTTACTGCCCAACAAACTGTCTCCCTTTGAAACATCGCAATTGATTCTCAATGACATCCTAGGGCAGTTTCCTTCTAGTTTTAATCAGTTAGCTCTAATTGCAAGATTCTGCCACCTTGTCCTAGATTCACCCGAGAGAGAAATGAGCCTTTCTACCCACTCTGCCAATCCCCTTCATTGCTTGAAACAAACAATCCTTAACCTCATTTCTACAGACTATAACCCAAATTTACCCTATCTCCACCATATGCAATTCCCTTCATCTCAGCTGTGACCCTGGGTGGATGGTCTAGTACCGTTAAAACATCTGCTCTTCCAGACGTTAATAAGGCAGATTACATGAGAAGGATGAAAACACAAATGAAATGAAACAGTAATTTGTGTATACAAGCATTATATTGCTTTTGTGATATACTCATTGAAGCACTGTTCAATTTCAAAATGCCCCTCAGATAATTAACTCAAAAAAGTAGTGTGTTTCTGACATTTAGTTGTGAAATTTTTAGCTTGTCCAATTAGCAGGATCAAAAACTGTTTCAGTAATATAAATTAGTACTGCTATTCTCACAGGGAGAACATTTATTGTAGACCAATAATGTCTACACAAAATAATTATTACTATCATAATCAAAGCTAGTTTGCAGCAGAATCATAATTTCAAAGCACAGTCCAGGTCTATCCTGACCTGATGGTTTGGGATCCTTGTCTGAATTATACTTTCAAAATTTCCACCATTGTACCAGGCTTGAAATTCCTAACTTTAACTGAACCTAGCTGGTGATCACAAATTCAGTTGACAGGTTTCTGAAGTGCCACTTGTGTTGAATGTCACTGGCACTGCACAAATTATCTGTTATAAATGGAAACTATTGGTTTCCCACCAGAAGCCCTGAAGCATTTGTTAAATATTTCCTGTATGACAGTTGCCATGCAAACCTTGCACTGGCAAAGAATGTCAAAAGGAGAAATTCTCTGTCTTTACTAGTCAACATTTCAATCCTTAAAATTGAGGTAACCTGTGCATTAAAGACATCAAAATACAAACACATTGCATCTGACCTAGCAATTTGGGCAATAAACAGCCTCCCAAACCTCCAATATGGCAGGCACTTAGTACACACTTATAACAAGCTAAAAGAACTCCGACTGTAATATTGGTAAAGCCTACAGTGTCTACGTCTAAAAAAGGCCCTTATTTGCATATATGAAAGGGAAAAATTCCTAAATTCTGTTTGCAACCTTCGTTTGCCCTGAGGCAGCTGGTGCTGGCATTAGCTGCACTTGAGAACTCTGCCTACATGCAGCCTATTCGGTGTTCTTTAGGACGCAACCACCAAGGTAAGTTTTTAAAATATATTCACCACTAATCACCCTCACCCCAAAAACAGTTACCACTTTCCTCTCCCAACTGGTGTCACAGCACCTTGATTGTCAAATACACTTTGCCAGCGAGTGGCCTCTTAATCTTTACAGCTCATCAGCTTGATGGAAACAAGATCGGAGGCCCAATATTGGGGATTGCCCCGAGCCTCACCATTCACATGCTGGGATCATACCTTGTGCTCCCAAAAATGGGCATGCTCAAATTTCTAGGCCCAAGTTCAAAACTCCTTTTTATCAGATGGGGCTTTACCCCTTGATCACCCGCCATCGAGAAAGAGTCAAGGAGGATGATCAAGGGGTAAAGCCCCATCTGATAGATGTGTCATCAGAACTCATTTTATCAGATGGGGCTTTACCCCTTGATCATCCTCCTTGACTCTTTCTCGATGGCGGGTGATCAAGGGGTAAAGCCCCATCTGATAAAAATATGAGTTCTGAGGACACGTCTTTGACCTGAAATGTTAATTCGGTTCCTCTCTCCACAGCTGCTGCCTGACCTGCTGCGCATTTCCAGCATTTTCTGTTTTTATTTATTTAAGGATTATGTTGTCCAGCTTGGGATGAAAGGTGTAATTATTCACATCAACCTGCATTTCATCATTGGCAATCCTTCATGTTGAAGATGATTCTTCCTCGTGGTGGCTGGGTGGAAGTGAGATGTCAGTGTTGACTGTGGGTTCACAGATGGCTGATGAGCCCCATCTTAGCCTTGCAGGCTCTCCCATAGTGAGGACATCGGCTGTCGGCCGGTAGAGGTGGCAAATTGTTGACTTGAGCAGCTGCCCTCTTTCTGTCTCTAATCGCTGTTCTCTCAGTGGCTGCTCTTGTTGATTGGAAGGTCTTGACACCATTTCTGATGATGGATTGCCATTCTGGTTGCATTTGCTTCCCATGTGTTGAGGTTAATAGAGCAGACCATCATGGAGGCTTCGAGATTGTTTTTGAAATATTTCCTTTGGACCCCGTGTGAATGGGCTCCTGGTGTAGCTCCGAGTAGAGCACCTGTTTGAGCGGTCTGGAGTCAAGCATTCTGACATGTCCTGTCCATCTCAGCTGATGAGAGATCATCATGGTCTCTATATTTGGCAGGCTGTCTCTTGGAGGATGCCCATATTTGTTCTTTTGTCCTACCACTTACTTTGCAAGATCCTAAGACAGGACTGATGATGTTATTCAAGGGCCTTGATATAGCATCTATAAGTTACCCAAACGTCAGCACCATAGAGAAGCACGGGGAGAACTACTGCCCAATAGAAGTTGAATTTCGTGTCAGGTCTGATGTCATGATTCTCAAAAACATAGGCTGTGCTAGCACATTGGATTCAGTGGTGTACCTCTTCATTGTCAGCTTTTTGGGATAGATTACTTCCAAGATATGGGAAGTGAGGAACATTTTCCAACACTTCACTTCTGCAAGTGCCAGGCAATGGCCATCTATAACAAGAGAGAATCTAACCATCTCCCCTTGACATTCAATAACATTATGATCGCTGAATCCCCCACTATCAATATCCTGGAGGTTACCATTAACCAGAAACTGAACTGGAGTAGCCATATAAATGCCATGGCTATAAGAGGAGGTCAGTGGCTAGGAATCCTACGGCGAGTAACTCACCTCCTGACTCCCCAAAGCCTGTCCACCATCTACAAGGCACAAGTCAGGAATACGCTCCACTTGCTTGGATGGGTGCAGCTCCAACATTCAAGAAGCTCGACACCATCCAGGACAAAGCAGCCGCTTGATTGACAAGCCATCCAAACATTCACTCCCTCCACCATTGATGCACAGTGGCAGCAGTGTGTACCATCTATAAGATGCACTGCAGCAACTCACCAAGGCTACTCAGGCAGCACCTTCCAAATCCACGACTTCTACCACCTAGAAGGACAAGGGCAGCAGATGCATGGGAACACCACCACCTGCAAGTTCCTCTCCAAGCCACACACCATCCTGACTTGGAACTATATTGCCGTTCCTTCACTGTTGCTGGGTCAAAATCCTGGAACTCCCTTCCTAGCAGCACTGTGAGTGTACCTATCCCACATGGACTGCAGCAATTCAAGAAGGCATCTCACCAACACCTTCTGAAGGGCAATTAGGGGTGGGCAATGAATGCTGGCCCAGCCAGCGACACCCACATCCCCATAAAGAAAAAAAAAGTCACCATGAATCTCAATTGAAGGCATTGGATTTGATACATTGGGTATGTGTAGGGAGGGACTTTGGTCTTCCTGGTGTTCAGGGCAAGTCCCATGCTCTTGTAAGCTTTAGTTAATATATCAACTATCTGTTATAGCTCTTCTTCAGAGTGAGTACTAACTTGTGCATCATCAGCATACTGTAGTTCTATTAAAGAAGTGGTAGTGTCTTGGTTTTGACCTTCAGCAAGTTGAGGTTGAAGAGTTTACCATTAGCGTGATAAGTTATTACCACACATGGGGGTGGGGGCGGGGGAGCCTGTCAGCAGTAATTTGCAGCATTGCTGCAAGGAAGATTGAGAAGAGTGTTGGTGCAATGACACTTCCTTGTGGATTATATTCTCCAGCTTGCGATGAAAGGCGTAATTATTCATATCAATTTGTATAGCACCTTAAGTGTAGTAAAAATGTCCCAAGCAGCATGCAACTCTATTCTACTCAGTTCAGTTCCCTGCTCACACTGATGAGTGTCAAATACATGTGCAAGGTCATGACACCCAGCTTAACATCAGAATTACAGATATTATGGGGCTGTAGTGAATGAGACTGTTTATTGGTCACAAGAGGAGGACATGGATGATCTGTATGAGGAAAAGTCTCCTGTTGTTGACTGAAATCATTAACCACCCACAGTGTTTTTCAAAATGGAAGTTATAGCCAGCCATTTCCCTCCCAAGACCACCTCACTTATTAGAATGTGCTAATTAACCTTAAAAAGCTTTAGAAGCCACTATTTTACAACCTTTTAAGTTCTTGTGGTTCTTTTACAAAACTGATCATATTTTGAAGAGCAACTTACTAGTATCTGAACTGACATTCTGTTGTTCTCGGCCTCCCTGTTTCTAAGCTGCCCCTGTAGATGAGCTCGGGTCGCTTTAACAGTCTTTGAAATCTGCCTTACGAAGTAAGAATTTTCCTGCAAATAAAGTTTGATTTGGTTAAAATGCATTAATTAACCGTGGTGAATAATTATTCATTTATTCTGATTAGAGAAAAAGAATTCTGATGTCATTTTACCTTTTCCATCTGACACAGCTCCAAAAATTCTTTAGCATTTCTCTCAATGTCTAGGAGTTTTCTTTTTAAATGCTGTAAAGTTTAAAAAAAAAAATCAAACTTTTGTGCAAAATCAATCAGTCATTAAAACCACCCTTCTTTCTGTATTAAATATAGTTTGGATCAATTTGTTTTTATTTAGGAATGATGAATGTAAAATACTTGCAATATTTTCACTTTCACTTCTGGTCAGCTTCTGTGTCAACACTTCCATCTGTCTGTTGGTACAATCCGTACAAGGCTAGAAAAATAAGCTATGATTAGAATGAGGCCTCATATTCTCAAAGAAGTAGAGATACTAACAGTAGTGGCTACAAATTCCATCATGCGTTCATTTTATCCCCATATCCATAATAACTTTGGAAAGCATAGCTCAAAAAATCATTAACTTATGAACTACCTCCCTTCCTGTGAAGATGGAGCAACTTGACCTCAAGAAATTAGTTCAACTCTAGTTGGCACGTGTTGGGGGGGCAAATAGACATTTTGCTCATATTTAAAGTTACAAATTTTAAAATGTCATCAGTGAGTGCTGATAGGAGCATTATAGTGGCATTTTATGGACAATAGAACGGGTGGGGAAGGAAATTAAAATATTTTTATATTTCTAATTTAGTATTTTTGCATGAAATAAACCTATGGCAGTTTATTTCAGCTGAGTTTGAAGCTTATGAAAGTATGTGAATAAAAAGGGCAACAATTACACAGAATCCCCATACTAACACTGGAATGTCTAAATTATACAACAAAAGCATGAAATGAAGAGCAGAATGGCTGCTGCAATTGCCTACATAAACAACAGTCACTGCACTCCAAAAGTAATTAGTTGTGAGAAACACCTGGGGCTGGATTTTTCCTCCAGGGTTGGAAAACCAACGTCAGGGCTGTTTTCCGGTCCTGATCCCACCCCGGAGTGGGGGAAGCAGTCACAGGCCCTGATTTTCATGGTGGCAAGCTGCTAATTAGCTAGAGGGTGGGTTGGGTGGCCAATTGGCAGCTGTGGCTGCAGAGGCAGCACTGTGCAAGTGTGGGCCCCATTTAAACACACCACGTTTGAAAGAAAAAAAAAAAAATGGATGCACCGGAGGGCTGCCCCCTCGCTTCTGACACTGACCTGGAGGACCTCCTGGAGGCAGTGAGGGAGAGGATGGAGGTGCTCCTTCTGGAGGGTAGCAGAAAGTCATCCTCCAATGGCTGTAGGTTGCTGAGACCATCAGCAGCAGAAGTACGGTCAGGAGGAACTGGGTCCAGTACCGGAAAAGATTCAATAACCACCTTTACTCTGGCAAGGTGGGTGCAACACGAGACCCTCATGACAAGCCTCTTGGTATTCAACCTCCAACAGACCCGCCAGCTGAGGAGCCTGTGGCTGCATACTACTCGTGAACAAGGGAGAAATGTGTGCCCAGCGCACTTACTGACCCCTCAGCAAGGCTGGGAGCCCTAGTGCTGTTGAGGATTTTCTAGCATTGATACATGCAGCTCCCTATCTCAATTTGCTGTTGGCATTGGCCACAGAAGCCAGCAGTGCCTTATCTCTTCCTCTCCCATTTGTCCTTGCAGGAGAAAAATGCTCACTATGCCAGAGAAAGGGCAGTGACGGGAGGAGGAGTGCCCAGTCTCTACATTGTGACCGCCAAGGAGGACAGAGCCATGGAGATCCCCAGGAGCAAGTAGGTGCAGGAAAGATGGGTATTCCTGGTGGAGAGAGTTGAAAGATATTGCAATGTGTCGATAAAGGGGGTGGAGTACACTCCTCCCTGTCCAACACCATGCTAAAGATCAGCTGCATCGGGAAGCTTCAGCACTGCAGAGGCTTTTGCTCTCCAAAGGCTGGTTCTCATGATCTTTTCTTCTGTCTCCCACAAGTTCTGAAGTAGAGGGGAAACACCTCAGTCCTGTGATAACACAGTGGCTAAAACTGGAAACAGACATCAGAGCAAGCAGCATCACATCTTACAAGTGCGCCTTCCACCAGCTCAGATACAGTCACCTTTGTGTCCTGGTATGCAATTAGATAGGGTGGCACAGGGTGAAGAGTATGCCACCAGTGAGCAGGAGGAGGTGAGAGAGGCAGAGGCAGCTGTGGGCAGTCCCCCTTGGAGGATGGAGAACAGACACAAGTCCTGCTCAGCTGGGTGCAGATGCAGGGCCTCAGGAGTCACAAAAGGTTCTACCAAGACCAGCAGCAAAAGATGTGCTCCCACATGTCAGAGTTCCCTGAGGCAATGCGGGGTCATGGATTGAGAATGGAGGAGTTCATTCAGCTCATGTGCGCCAGCATAGCTCAGGGCTTTGAAAGCATGAGCTCCTCCATTGAGAGAGAGAGTGGGCAACCTCATGGAGAACCATATGCAGCAGTACTTGGACTGGATGCAGGAGCAGCACACTGACATGCACAGAATCCATGCCACACCCTGTAGCATTGACCAGTCAGTGGCACTGGAGGCGTAGAGATGTTTGGAGTGGATGCCAGCTATGCCCCTGGTGTGCACATCTAGCCACCTAGAGTGCCAATCCAAGGGCTGAGGCAGTCACCGAGGATGAGGGTGCCACCCTTCAAGGGGCACCATCATCGTTGGCCTCTTTGGCCCCTCTGAGGGACCATCTATGCAGCAGTGTCCAGTGATGGAGGCTCTTGCTGCCTGGACGTCAGTGCAGGAGCCTTTGGAGGTGCCCCCACTGGCACCTCCACAATGCAGATGACCACCTTGCGCATCCCAAGTAGAGACAAGCGAACAGGCTGCTTCCACCTCAATCAAGGCCACAAGGGGAAGCACCACATAGAAGCGGCCGAGAGTGGAGGCCAACATAATTGGGCAAAAAACTGAGGGGTTCACTAGGATTTGCTTCACTCAAGTGTGCACTTTACTTTTCAACATCACACCAGCCATATGAGCTTCCTTTCTTTAATGGCAACCCTGCAAAAGAGGGAAGAGGTGGTGAAGGGAAGCAAGGGTACTTGAAGGAGGAGGACAGTGATGCCTCTGGACAGATGTGCAACATTCCTTGGCAGTTAAGAGTGGATCTATTCAAGGCTGCATCTGCAAATGGAGTTCCAGACCATACCATCCTCCCAAATTAGAAGGGCTCAGCTGAAAGGTGCCCAGATTAGGTGATCCCTGACGCTGATGCCATCCCAATGAGACCCTCGCATCCTGCGACGGACCCAGACATCTCCCTGTCCAGCCAGGGCACCTCTGTTCTGCATCTTCCTCCTCCTACTCCTCTTCCATGTCTTGCTCCTCTGATGAGCTGCACCATTTCAGTACCTCACCCTCTCGGAGATCCACACCTGTTTGGAGGGCCACGTTATGTAGTGGGCAGCAGACCACCACAATGTGAGAGACTCTGGCAGGAGTGTATTACAGGACACCACCCAAATCAGTCCAAGCACCAGAACCACATCTTCAGAAGCCCAATGGCCTGCTCGATGGTGGTTCTTGAAGGCAGATGGCTTCAGTTATAGCACCTCTGTGACTCCATCTTGGGCTCTCTTAAATCGGTGAGTGGGCTCTCTTAAATCGGTGAGTAGCCATCTCTTCAAGGGCTAACCCTTGTCCCCTAGAATCCATCCAATGAGTTTTGTGGGGTGGAACAAAGAGCGGATACACCCTTGATTAGCAGAGGATGAAGGAGTCATGACAGCTGTCAGGAAATAGAGCGTACACATGCAGGAAGCTCTTCTTATGGTCACAGACCAGTTGAATGTTGAGGGAGTGGAAGCCCTTCCTCTTGATGAATCTCACCAGGCAGTCACTTGATGGCCACATGGATACAATTGATGATGCTCTAAACCTGGGGGAATCCAGCAATGGAGGCGAAACCTACTGCCCTCTGTGCCTGTGAGGCCCATCTACCTGGAAATGAATGCACTGCCCAGCTCTCACAAATAGGACGGTGACCTGCGAGATGTAGGGGTGTGCAGCCTATTGCAAAACACCAAGGTCCGCAGCTGATCCTTGGAAGGAGCCAGAAGAGAAGTTGAAAGCCACACTGGCTTTGATGGCTACTGGCAGGACATAGCGACCAGTGCTGCGAGATGTGAAGTCTTTCACCGCAAGGGCGTAAATCTCTGACCATCTGCCTGGATAAGTGCAGTCTTCTGCGGCACTAGCGCTCTGACATCTCCAGGTAGCTCCATCTTTGCCAGCAGATCCTATGTTGAAGTTATGCCCTCTGTTGCTTCCCTGCCCCTCTCATACCCAGGATGCTGCTCCTCATCGCCACTAGACCCAATAGCTGAGAATTGTGCCCTCATTACCAGCTATTACCTTCCTTGCAATCAGCTGGACTCCCTATAACGTTTGGAAGACTCATCCCCTTCTCTTATGCTCCCGCGATGCCAGGAGGGCGATAACCCTCTGCACTGCCCGAACGTGTACAGAACAGTCTCCCTGCAACCTCTGCACACCCGATGCTCCTGTGTGCCAATGGCTGAGTGCCCCTCTCAGCCATGCTCCACTTTATGGGCCCACCTAAGTTGATGGTGCGGTCATGACTGGCTCCCAGTGTTGCCACCTCCATGCGCCTGGTCTGCCCCTGACTTAGTGTGCAACCCATGTACCTCCATTAAAATCCCAAACTGGCCTTCAACGAGCTCATCAACAACTTTACTTGGCCTCATTCCCAAATCAGCAGGTTTCCAGGGCCCATCTTCCCCTGTCCTGATGAAACTCACTGGTGGCGCTATCTTTAGTGTCTACCCACCTCCAATAACGTCACAGCCTTGGAGTCATTTCAACAACCCAAGACAGACAATATATAAATGCAGTATCAATTATGCCCTGTTCTGGGATTTGCTAATCTGGAGTTAACTGCAGTTCAGCACACTCAAGAACAGTAAAGTGCATTTAAAAAAAAATAAATCTACCCTCTAGATAATATCCCATTTCTATATCCTTCTGGGACAGGAAGACAGACAGAGTGATAGGACAACAGTGCAAACAGGGTGAGATGAGTGTGCTGGTAGGAGGCAGTTCTGACCTCAGACATACAGCACTGAAACAGGCCCTTCAGCCCACCGAGTCGGTGTTGACCAACAACCATCCATTTATACTAATCCTACATTAATCCCATATCCCCTACCACATCCCCACCATTCTCCTACCACCTACCTACACTAAGGGCAATTTACAATGGTCAATTTACCGATCAACCTGCAAGTCTTTGGCGGTGGGAGGAAACCGGAGCACCCGGCGAAAACCCACGCGGTCACAGGGAGAACTTGCAAACTCCACACAGGCCTTTAGTTTAATGGACAGCAGAAAGGAATAAAGGCGACATGAACCTGTAAAGAGCACAGAGGTGATTTCCTGTGACAGTAAAAATGGGATCCTTTCAATAGCTTGCTCCTCGTTTTCTTAAATTTATCAAATCTTTGTAGTCTAATCCCTTGGGCCCACCTGTAATAGAACAGGATTGTGTAAACCCCAATTACGATTTCATCTCAGTGTTTTAGACCCGATTTGGCAGAAAACTAATCCATTTGTTAAGAGCTCATTAGCTTGTTAGATATTTTGCATGCAAAGTGTTCTTTAAAAAAAAAAGAGACATTTTCACTATTTTGTCCACATGCCTGGCTAGATTTTGAAATCAACGAACAGCATCTAATCTATCCATTTACCACGAGCTTGTTTAGTTAGTCAGGAGGCCACTGCCCATCACAGAATCATTCCCACTGTTGGAATACAAGTTGTACCACAACTATATTAATGTGTAAGTTAATAACATACACCAGAATTTAACCCTCGGCAGGAGTTGTACAGTTGAGGACCCAAAACAGATGGCAAATAGTCCGGTTCCTGCGACACAAGGTCCAGGAGATTTTAATTCTCCTGCACCTGTTTGGACATGCCATTAGTCTCCTGCCTGCAGGACAGGAGGCCACCACCTATGAGATAAATGAAACAGTCCCCTGGTGTGTGGTTCAGAGAAGGGTTGCTACCATGTCATGGTTGGGTATGGGATGGGGCAAAGATTCCCAGGCAACAGGGCAGGCCTAAAGTTTCCTTTTGGAGATCAAAAGGAGCATTCCTGCTTCTCCTGGACCATAAGGAAACAAAATTAAAACAAAACGACTTACTTTCCTGTGCCTCTTCGATGTCTGCCATGGTTCAGTTGGTAGCATTCTTCCCTAAGTTACAAGGTTCCAGGTTCAAGTCCTACTCCAGGGCTTGAGCACAAAAATCAAAAGGTGGACACTCCAGTGCTGAGGGAGCGCTGCACCGTCAGAGGTTCCATCTTTAAGAGAAGACATTAAATGGAGGCCCCATCTGCTTGCAGATGTATAAGATTCCATGGCACCACTCTGAAGAGCAGCAGAGGAATTATCCCTGGTGTCCTGGCCAATATTTATCACTCTCAACCAACAGAACAAAAATAGACCATCTGGTCACCATCACACCACTGCCTGTGGGAACCTGCCATGCATATACCGGATGCTGCGCTTCCCACACCACTACAATGACCACACTTCAAAAAGTACTTCATTGGCTGTAAAGCATGGAGATGCTCAGCAATTGTGAAAGGTGCCATACAAATGCAAGTCTTTCTTTTCTTTTCTCTTCTGGCCTGTGACCCATTTGCTGCCGGGTTGGCCTGACCAGAAATCCATGAGGGTCCTCTCCCTCCCACCAGCTCACACAGGCCTCGAGTTAAAACCGCAGTAGGGGCCTGAGCTGCAGCTTTAAAAGCAGGATCCCACTGTCTTCCAGTGGGTGCTTCTTGCCTGGTAAAAATAGCAGGGGAGTTTTCCCATGCTAGTGGAGGCAGAGACCCATGAAAATTGGGAAAAAAAGCTGCCAGGCAGGTATCCCAACATCTTCCCGCCTCCTTCCGTCTTTTCCAGGGGTGAGTTGGGAGTCTGGTTGACAACTTGCCTGGCAAGACCCATTCTCAGTATTTCAGAGAGTTCCCAATTGTAGCTATGACATTGAAGGTGGTACTGAGTGAAGGCAAGGTGTGCCCCATAGTGAGGAGATGTGCTAGCTCTTCACACACCTACACCGCCATCTTTCTCTATCACATACATTCAGGTCACTCAATCATTCAGGGATTCAGTAATTTTTGAATTACAAACCAATCCCATTTCCACAGCAGGATTGAAAGAACAACTCACATTTATAATGAGTCCTTCACGATCACAAGACATCCCAAAGTGCTTCACAGCCAATGAAGTACTTTGAAAGTGCAGTCACTGTTGTAATGCAGGAAATGGCTTAAGGATAGATCCAGTAATACAACAAACATGTAGCTTGAAGGTTGTAGTTTTCAAATGCTCCCATTTTTATTTAATTGCTAAAAAAATTTACTGGTTTCTCACTTTGTATTTTCTCCACTCTTGACGGCCAGTCTATTCCATTTTTCCTGATCTCTAAAGGTGTAGGATATTTGCTGATAATATGTTGCCCTTCCATCAGATTTTCCTTGCCTGCCTCTGGAGCTACAATCAGCAACTTTTCCAGAATGTAACAATCCCAAGAACTTTCCTCATGACTGAAATAACATGCTCAACAGTCATTTTTTTGTATCATAAATCAGCCTCATCACTTTTATTTTGCTACTGCAAAGACCTTATTAACAGTCATTCTGCTGACGTTTTTACGGTTACAATGTTTCTCTTACCTCTGGATTCCATAACTCCCCTAAGAGGTATTGTAACTTTTGGTTAGCGATCTTGAAATTCTCCAACTTCTCCAACAGCAAGTCCTTTTCTCCAGCAAATCTGCCAATCTCGGAGGCTGAAAGTTGATTTACCTACAAATATGAAAAGGATCATGGGGCCAACTGATTTTTAGAATTACCTAGAACTTACAGCAGAGAAACAGGCCATTCAGCCCAACAGATCAATGCTAGTCTTTATGTTCCACATGAGCCTCCTCCCGCCCCTCTTCATCTAACTTTATCTACATATCCTTCCATTCCTTTCTCACTCATGTACTAATCTAGCTTCCTCTAATTACATCTATGCTATTCACCTCAACTACTCCTGTGGTAGCAAATTCTACATTCTAATCACTAAGTTAAAAAGTTTCTCCTGAATTCCCTATTAATGACCATCTTACATTTATAGCACTTATTTTTGGTCTCCCGCCTAAAGTGAAAATATCTTCTCAACGTCTACACTTTCAAATCCTTTCATAATCTTAAAGACCTCGATTAGCCACCCTTCAGCCTTCTCTTTTCTGGAGAAAAGAGCCTGAGCCTATTTAATCTTTCGTGATACATAGAACCACTTAGTTCTGACTCAAATTAAATCAGATTCAAATTGAAATTAAATGCTAACAATGTGTCCTGGACACAATTAGTTTATGGCTAATGCATGTATTGTATAGGAATACTGCAGTTCAGGTCTACAATGATAAACAACCGACCAACTAATGCAGACTGATTTAGTGCCATATTGCAGAGTCATAACTATAATCCAAGATGCAATAAATAATCTCATAACCCAAACTGTCAATAATTTCTAAAATAGAACACTGGAATCAGGTTAAAAATGGGATGAATCTCAAGGAAAAAAAAAGGGAAACATTTCCCCATTTGGAGTCAGCATCTCAGCCTCAAGTTTACTAAAATGCAGGATTGTTGCAGAGTCCCTGTAAGCTACCTCCACAATAGATCTAGACCCAATTTCCAGAAAGTACTATTAGCAGTGCCACATCTCCACTTCTCATGCCAGACGATCCTTCTGATTGTTCTCGCTGAGACTACCAGCTCAATACCAAATATGGGGCAGTTTTATGGCGAGCACCAATTACTGAAGAAATGTGGCACCAAGTTCAGCTGAAACCATTAAACTAGAGGGAAGGAACCATGATCATGTCAATCTAGGGCATGTTTGAAACTAGACAATAGAAATGAAAAGGGGAAGTGGGGTCCATTGTACAGCCGAGGAACAGTGATTTTTAAACAAATTATTCATTCTTGGGATGTGGAGCTTCACTGGCAAGGCCAGCATTTATTGCTCATCCCTAATTTCAGAGGGCAGTTAAGAGTCAACTACATTGCTGGTGTGGAGTCACATGTAGGTCAGACTGGGTAAGGACGGCAGATTTCCTTCCCTAAAAAAGGACATTAGTGAACCAGATGGGTTTTTACAACAATCTAGTAGTTTCACGGTTACTATTACTCATTTTAATTCTAGATTTTTATTCATTGAATTTAAATTCCGCCAGTTGCCGTAGTGGGATTTGAACTCATGTCTCTGCAGCATTAGCCCAAGCTTCTGGAATACCAGTCCAGTAACATTACCATTATGCCCTGTCAGCATTCGGAAGGGATCGTTCCCTCCGTGACACCCTGGTCCACTCCTCCATTACCCCCACCACCTCATCCCCTTCCCATGGCACCTGCCCCTGCAATTGCAGGTGGTGTAATACCAGCCCATTTACCTCTCTCCTCACTATCCCAGACCCCAAACACTCCTTTCAGGTGAAGCAGCGATTTAATTGTACTTCTTTCAATGTAGTATACTGTATTCGCTGCTCACAATGTGGTCTCCTCTACATTGGGGAGACCAAGCGCAGACTGGGTGACCGCTTTGCAGAACACCTCTGCTCAGTCCGCAAGCAGGACCCTGAGCTTCCGGTTGCTTGCCATTTCAACACTCCCCCCTGCTCTCATCTCTATCCTGGGATTGCTGCAGTGTTCCAGTGAACATCAACGCAAGCTTGAGGAACAGCATCTAATTCATCGATTAGGCACACTACAGCCTGCCGGATTGAACATTGAGTTCAATAATTTCAGAGCACGACGGGCCCCCCCATTTTACTTTCATTTTGTTATTTTTTCTTTTACAAATTTTTTTTTGTATGTTTATTTCATTTCATCTTAGTTTGCTTACCCACTGTTTTTTTTTTCATGTTTGTACTTGCTGTTGTTCAATCTTCAGTCCGTTAACACCCTATCTGTACTAATGCTTTGTCTTTCAACACACCATTAACATATTGTTTGCCTTTGCTCCATGACCTTTTGGTCAGCTATGTGGCCTTGTCCAATCTACACCTTCTCCTTTGTTATCTCTTGCCCCACCCCCGCCTCACTTGCTTATAACGTTTGACATTTCTAAGATTTGCCAGTTCTGAATAAGGGTCACTGACTCGAAACGTTAACTCTGCTTCTCTTACCACAGATGCTGCCAGACCTGCTGAGAATTTCCAGCATTTCTTGTTTTTATTTCAGATTTCCAGTATCCGCAGTATTTTGCTTTTATTTTACCATTATGCTGTTGCTCCCTTCCCTGGTTCCCCTTCACCCCTGCAACCTCCTTCCTACATCCATGATCCAAATTCTGCTCTTCCAATTCCAGTATATCCCCACTCCCTCTAAGGACTAAGGGAGAATGATTGTCATCACACTAATATAAAAAGAGTAGGTCATTCAGCCCCTCGAGCCTGTGATGTCGTTCAATTAGATCATGACTGCTCTGTATCTTAACTCCATCTATCTACCTTGGTTCCTTAACCCTTAATATGCTTACCTCACAAAAGGGAAATTGCAATCTCTAGAAAAGTCCCACATACAACACCAATACCTATCACTACAGATAGCTTTATTACCCGGTTACATTTAAATTTATACTTTTATCAAGATTATGGGTAAATTGTGTACAAAAAAATGTACACTTACTGTTACTTCATGTAACACCTGAAAAATATTGGATAAATATTGGACAGATCCTTTCAGTCGCCAATGCTACCTCCAGATTATTACTTCACTTTCAAATGAAAAGTCGTAGGATAGTAAATGCAAAACTTCTAGAATAATTTACAGCTCTGAAAATTCACCCTTGCCACCCCAAACCAATAGATACAGTAAATTGTAAGCCCATGCCCACTGAGCGAACAGTTACTCTCCCACTCAAGGAAATGTCACAATTCAACCACCTATTCATACATATGATAAAAAAACCTACTGAATGTGCCCCTCTACCCATTATGTGGAATAAATAAAAACCCTACAGGAACACTGCCAACTTAAGACAAATGCTACCTGCAAACATTCCCTCTCCCCTTTGTCTTTATCCCCATTTCTGCCCCATTCCCTTCCTCCCCTATCTCCATCCCTAATCTCACCTCTGCAACTCCTCACAAAGATCCTCCTCCCCTCTTATTCTCTCCCTCTCCCCTTTACCCAGTCTCTTCTTCCCTCCTCTGTCCTTCCTTCCTCTTCCATATACACCTCATCTCCTCCCTCTCCCCTCCTTGGTTCAATTGTCTCATTGACCTCTAACCCCAGCTTGACCTTTAAAGTCACCTTGGTCTTGACTTTGCACATACATCACTAAATGGGATTAACTACTGCATTTTTAGACTGACACATTAAAATCATTGAAGGGCTTCACTATTTAACTGTCATGCTTTTTGTGTACCTGTATTAATTCAGCAATAGAATCCTTAAGTGCTGCCACTTGTTTTGCTGCAGATATTGATGTTGCTTCAGCTTCTTTAAGTGCAGTCAACAGCATGCTGTCTTCAGAAAGGCCTTCCTTCTCCAGCCTAAGGAACGGCAAAAGCTGCATCAGAACAGATTTATAGCTACATGATTGTTTGCAATTCAAGATACAAATAATCTCAGGGTTGAAATTACTTCAAGTGTCAACATTTAACACATTTCAATCAACGTTTCAACAATATCCAAACTGTAAACTATAGGACATGGCAATTTGGCCGACAGAGCACGGACAATTCAGTTCTACTTCTATTTACGTCTCTCACTTGCTAACTTGTCCTGTTTGAACTTCCTAGGCCTGCAGGTTCGGGAAGGTATGTCCATTAGTGGATAAATATTACATCAGAATAGCAAGATCGATGATGATCTGTGATTTGAGATATATGCAAATAATGGCCTGGAAGTTTTCAGCAGCTAAGGCACAAGAGTGAATTAACGCCAATTTTTCCCCTGCAAGGAAAAAAGTGTGTAACTGATTCACATCTATTTTATGCCAGAACATCCCAAGTTATGCCACCGAAATCTGATGCAGGTCATTTGCATAGCCCCTCCCTATACAAAAGACCAGAGAATGTGTTTCTTGCATTTTTTAAAGTTTTTTTTCTAAATACGGATTTCAATTTCCCAAACAACCATGGCAGGATTTGCACTCACGTTTGCTGTATATTTAGTTCAGACTTCTGGATTACTAATTGAGTAATGCAACCACTACACTGCATACCCCGGATAGTAAAACAAGTATCTAAACATTGTGTTATAGGCCGGAATTTTACACCACCCAAATGTTGGCCTGGGGGTGGCGTAAAATTGAGCGGGAGGCTCCAGGAGGTCTTTCCAACCCGTTCCTGCCCACTTTACGTAGGGCGGGGAGCAGAAAAATGGGCCACCCGCCCCAGGCCAATCAAGGCCCTTAACTGACCACTTAAGGCCTTTGCCCCCCTCCATAGGTATTTTACCTTTGGCAAGCGGGTATGCTGGAGACGTGAAAGGCCGCTCAGTGGCAGCTGCCGGCCTACCTGCGTCCCGGGGGGGGGGGGGGGGGTGCCCAATTGAGGGTCATCCCTACCTCCCCAACCACCCCCAGGATGCCCCCCCCTTCCCCCCAAACAACCATCCTTGCCTCACTGGGACACAGATTCCCCTAGCGAGGCAATCCAAACTTACCTGCAGTCCTGGCTCCATGTCCCAGTGGTGCTGCTGGGACTAACAGCTGCCAGCCCGATGAGTGGCTGACAGCTCAATGAGGTGGGACTTCCTCCCTCAAGTGGGTGGAAGTCCCACCTCGGGACAATTAAAGCTCGGGGACCCGTAAAATGCAGGACGGATACCTGGGCTAGGCGGAAGCTTCCATCCGCCAGACGTAAAATCCAGCCCATAATCTTAAACTTACTTGAGCTTGATCTGAACTGGGATTTACAAAAACTAATTACTTTCAATGAACGATCATATTAAATTTACAGAATTTCAAATTCTGCAGCTGACAGCTGTAGTTATACTAAGTGTTATCAGTTAATGATGTTTGGTTTAGCTCCATATTATTGCAGCCTTCAGGGCCAGTAAACTAATATTTATACTTCAAGTACATCCTCCAGTAGCTAATCAAAGAGATAGTGGAAACAATCAAAAAGTAACTGAAGTTTGTTGCATCTCAACTGGAGTAGGATATCAAAGCCCACCAGTTACATGTGGATATACCGCCATAGCCAAAGCTACACCTAAAATAGTTATATGTGGAATAGCAGTGTTTAATAGATATGTAAGGCAATTCACTTAAATGGAGTCTTTCACAACCTCAGGACATCCCAAACCTCTACAGCCAATTTACTACTTTTGAAGCAGTGCCACTGTTTTAAATGTGGAGAAATGTGGCCACCAATTCTGGGCACAGCAAGAACCCACAAACAGCAATGAGGTAAATGACCAATTAAGCTGCCTTAATGGTGTTGGGTGAGGGATAAATGTTGGTCAGGACACAGGGAAAACTCAACTACAAATGGAACCATAGCATCTTTTACATCCATTAGAGGGGGCGAACGGGGCCTCTGTTTAATATCTCATCTGAAAGACAGAACCTCCAGCACTGCAACACTCCCTCAGCACAGCCGAGGTTATGTGCTCAAGTGTTTGGAGTGAGGCGTGCACCCATGACCCATTGTAGCAAGAGTGCTACCTCGGAGTCAATGCTAATATCAAAAACTAGGTGTCTGGATGATATTAAAATCGCAAAAGCCATTAATATGTTCCAGTAAATAATTAGACTATATTACTTACCATTCCAGCCCAAATGTTATTTCTGCCAAAGCTTTTTAGTTGCAAACAGTATCTCAAAACTGTGAATTCTGCCATGACAGTCTTATGAAGACACTTGTGGTTCTTACAGAACATGTGAACAAAGCCTACATACAGGCTTGGGAATAAAGTTCTACATTATATCACAACATGTGAGCAAAAGGATCAGGACAAAACAGAAATACTTTACAGCTTAAATGGAACTGAAAGCACTGTGACTCTTTAATGCAGTAGTGGACTATACTGTTAAAAAATAAATCCAAATAATATAGGCAACCTTTGATTTTCCAAGATAAATGAAAAAAAAACTGAATGAAAAGATAACCAGGATTTTGTTTCCTAATAATGAACTGCAACCAATGAGGTTAATTGCGATCATAACCCTAAAATTGCACTCATCTAATTTAAATAAAATGAATACAGCTGAAGTAAAACACCACGCTGTTTGACATTAAGATATTACTGCATTTTTAAGTGGGTTAACACTTCAGTTAAAATAGCAGACAACATAATTTCATATGAATGCGTTGAGACATTCACAAATATTGAAATATCACAAAGGGTGGGCAAACATAGTTAATTAGTTACCCTTTCAGGTCCAGCTCTTTCTGTAGCCTTTCAAAATTTTCTTGAAAAGTCCAGTCTTTGTCAGATGTTATAATAAGCTCCTGTGCTTCAGCTTTATGGTCTTCTGTTGTCCACTTTGATATATTCGGTTCATCTTCAAACGGTTTGTTTGTTGCGTGCCCTGAAAGCTGAACAATTCCCATTAACAACTTGTATGGCAGCTAGCAGAGCAAATAACTAAAAAAGTACAATTAACAAATAAACAGCCAAAATTATCTTGAATATATTCCATCTACATGGTGCAAATATTTAGGTGCCTTTTTGCTAGTTGCACCTTCTGATTCAACCCCTAGATGTACAATGTGCCCAGCAACAGATTGTTCCCTATCCACCAGCTCAAGTGAAAAGGGCAACTCATTAACTGAGAGCACTAGGGGCAACATTAAATAAGATCTCATTATCTAACAACATTTTCAATAAAAACTTATCAAAACTTACTTCATTTTTTAAACTTTCTAAATCTTCTATTAAACTGTCAATCTGCTGTCCACACTGGTTCATCTGCTCACAAATCTTGGATTCCTCATCAAAGCAGGCATCACTGGAATGCATTACTGCAGAGTTATTTTCGGTCCCACTTTGAGTGGCTGAGAGCCTTTGTGTTGGTCCCTTGTAACATAAAACAACAAGAAATAAATTATATATAAAATTTTAAAAACCTTTACACTTCAGACAAGTCTTGGTGGATACGGAGTTGGGCATCCTTTCAAAAGTACATTCAGGCAATTTTGCAGAATATCTAAATAAAATATACTTTTTCTTCATATTCAAATTCAACAACTACTTGCATTTATATACCGTCTTTAATGTAACATCCCAAGGCACTTCACAGGAGTGTTATAAAATAAAATAACACCAAGGCACTTAAGGAGATGTTAGGGTAGATGACATTCTAACCACACTCTGGGCAAAGTGGTTTCTCCCAAATTCTCTATTAGATTTATTAGTGATGATCTTATATTCATGGTCTCTAGCTCTGGTCTCGCCTGCAAGTGGAAACATCTTCTCTACGTCTAACCTATCAAACCCTTTCATAATCTGGTCGGTCACCCTTTCAGTCTTCTCCTTTATAGAGAAACAGCCCCAGCCTGTTTAATCTTTCCTTATAGATATAAACCTCAGTGGACTGTCATTTTGGTAGCAGACAGAAAATGAGTCCTGTCTTGTTCTAAACTCCTTCAGGAGCAATTTTAATACTAAGGATAATACATTTATCATGCACTGTTCTTCAGAATATGCAATGCAGAACATTAATGCTGAATGTGATTATATATTGGATCAGATTTGCAAAGGGAAGGCTCACTTGTTCAATGTATCAGATACTTCAAACCGGAAACATAACCTGGATACAAACAAAAATGTTTGTATGTCAGATGGTGTAATATAGTCACAATAAATGTCTTATCCATATTTCTCTAATCCAATATGTGGCTTAGGAATTACTAGAAAATAGTTTGTATATATCCTATTTTTCCATAACTCTCTCCTTACATTTCTCCAGATACTGCGGTGTCTTCAGTGTTTAAATCTATCCCTTGTTTTTAAAGTGAAATCATAAAAGTTAACTGTCTGACAAAAAGTTGTGCCACATTAAGCAGAACCAGTGTACAGCATCTAAAAATACCCCACAGAAACTGGTAGTGAATATTAATATTCAAGAAAAGCAAAAGCTAGTTGCTCACATGTGGTACCTAGTTCCAAAACAACAATAGTTTATCAGCCCCTAAAGCAGACAAGAGCACCCTGGTCACTGCATATAGGTTTATGGAAACTAAATTCTTCCATGTATATTAA
Source organism: Heterodontus francisci (assembly GCF_036365525.1). NCBI lineage: Eukaryota > Metazoa > Chordata > Chondrichthyes > Heterodontiformes > Heterodontidae > Heterodontus > Heterodontus francisci. The sequence continues at coordinate 17,271,608 of NC_090378.1, forward strand.
ATTACACTTAAAGTTTTATTGTAACCAACAGAAAAATAATTAGCCCAATTAGACTGACACTGTCAACCTCAAAGCTTTTTTAAAAAAATTCCCACCTTAATTTGAATGCATACAAATTAGTTGTTTTGCTTATGAGAACACAATCAGATCTCATCTACCTACCTCCCGTTTGTAATTCTGGCCACACCCTGAAGTTTGGGGCTTCCAGTAAGCCTTAGTTTTCACCTTCACAAATCTATTTGCTTTTGTTGAATCAGTCGAAGGCTTTCTTTTGGACACACAAGATAACTGGAAGATAGCATACCCATGAGAATGGCAATCTGAAAATTGTTGTCTACGCACAATAGATTTGCCAAGCATATACTGTTTTGCAGTTGAAAAATAAAATTATGAAAATAAACACACTATGTATTATAAACCTTGGTGCTCAATGACCTGGTTAAGCAACATCTCAATTTTAATATTCTCATCCTTACTTTCAAATTCTTCCATGGCCTCAGCCCTCCCCATCTCTCTAATCTCCTCCAGCCCCACAGCCCTCCAGGGCATCTATGCTCCTCTAATTCTGGCCTCTTGAGCATCCCTGATTTTAATATCTCCACCAGCTGCTTAGGCTCTAAGCTCTGGAATTCCCTCCCTAACTCTCTTCTCCTCGCTTTCCTCCTTTAACAAGCTCTCTAAAACCTGTCTGACCAAGCTTTTCATCATCTGCTCGGATATCTTCTTACGTAGCTTGGTGTCAGATTTTGCTTTACAATACTCCAGGGAAGCACCTTGGGACATTTTATTAAAGATGCAATAAAAATACAAGTTATTGTTGTGCCATTGAATTATAAAGCAATTTAAGAAATTATATTTTCACCCCCACCCCCAACAAGGTTTCTCAAAGGAGACTGCGACAGTTGATCCACCCCAGATATCTTCCAAAGATGCTACTTTCTAATTAATCATCAGCAGGTACATAGAATTTGGGGATGTGGGGGGAATGGGGCGACAACTAGTGAGAAAAGAAAATCTACTCAGTGACTTGCCAAACAGCAAACTCAAGATCATCGAATCACTGTGTCCACATATCCTATCACCCAGTAATCTGGGAAGGGAAGGGAAAAGTCCAACACTCCTTCCTCCAACTTTTTCAATTCAAATGGCAGGCTAAACAGGACCGGGTAAATATAATTTACCACCTCCAAAACCTTGGTGCTCAAGTTTACAAACACACTGGCTGGAATTTTACAGGGCTCCCAGCATCTGGCTCAGTGGCGGTGAGGGGGGGCTGGAAGATCGTTCCGGCAGCAGCCAGCCATGGCACCCGAAGTTGGGAGGGGCAGGCCGGGCCTGATCCTCCCGGGGGCGACGAGGAATGCATTGACCACACCATCCACTTCAATACATCTCCCCCTATGTGGGATTTCCCCTAAATGATTCCACTCTTACCTGAACATAGCTAAGCATCTTTAGCAAAGGTTTGCACTCCTGCGCCAACAGTTCTGGAGTTCCACAAGGATTTATCTTTGATCTCCTTCTGTTCCTTATCTACATAGCACACCTTATGACAGTTTCCAGATTATATACTGATGACATGCACTGCTCCACCAAGTCTATGCCGTCAAAGTGCTTGCCCAGGATCTTATCTTGCATGAGTTGTCGCTTCCTCAAGCTCAATTAGGAAGACCGAGGCTATTATCTTCAACTGCCATGATAAACTCTGCTCCTGCACTGCTGATTCCAATCTCTTCGCTGGAAATATTTCAGACTGAACCAGAGTTTTTGCAACCTCAGCATTCCATTTGAACCCAAGTTAAACTTCAGACTCCTTAGCCTCTTCATCACAAAGACTGCCAACTTCCACCTTCACAATATGCCTGGTACTGCCCCCGCCTCTGTCCCTTCACCACTAAAACTTTAATCTGCACCATCACTTCCACTCTCCTAATCCCATGCGCCCACCCTTCTCCAATTATTCTTCTTCAACTACTTCTCACCTATTCTTCAACGTTGACACAGTCTCTGCTTCAATCACAAACCATGATAATGCCTTCCATAGCCTCACAACATTGTGAAGGTGTTTCTTCCTGGTCTATCCTAAATCTGTCACATTTAACTTATTTATCTCCCCTCATTCCAAACCCACAGCCATTGTAAACAGTTACTATCCCTTCATAATTTTAAATACCTCTATCCAATAACCTCTTAATCTCTGCAGTTTAGATTAGATTAGATTAGAGATACAGCACTGAAACAGGCCCTTCGGCCCACCGAGTCTGTGCCGAACATCAACACCCATTTTATACTAATCCTACACTAATCCCATATTCCCAACAAACATCCCCACCTGTCCCTATATTTCCCTACCACCTACCTATACTAGTGACAATTTATAATGGCCAATTTACCTATCAACCTGCAAGTCTTTTGGCTTGTGGGGGGGAAACCGGAGCACCCGGAGAAAACCCACGCAGACACAGGGAGAACTTGCAAACTCCACACAGGCAGTACCCGGAATCGAACCCGGGTCCCTGGAGCTGTGAGGCTGCGGTGTTAACCACTGCGCCGCCCATTCTAATGAAAACAACCCCAACTTTTTAAATCATCTTCTTTGTATTTCTTCACATCCTCTTTATTGTCTCACCATCCTATCTATAGTGTGGAGCCCAAAACTGTGCACCATATTACAATTGTGGGTTTTACACAGATTCAAATTTCAATTTTATCTTCCACTTGCCATAACAGAGTATTGAATTGTCTTTTTGTGGCCTCATTAACTTGAGGGTTAGGGGTGCTGCTTGTAATGTCTTTTAAATGTGAACCCCCAAATCCCCCTGCTGTGCCATATCACTCAATCTTCTCCCCCCCCCCCTTTAAAGTATTACATTTTAGCTTTAAAAGATACCACCTGAAACTTACTGATTTTGAATGCTATCCATTACCTTTTTGCTCATTCCACCAATTTATGGATATCCACTTGCAGCTTCCTTTAATCCTCAGAATTATTAACAATGCCTCTTATTTCATATCATCTGCAAGTTTGAGTATCACACCCTCTAGCCTTACACCAAAACCATTGATGTTGAAATAGTCCCAGAAAAGAACTCTGGACACTGCGACCTACCTACAACCATTCTCCAAAACTGCCTTTAACTCTTAACTTCTGGCTCCTCCCTTGTAACAAGTTTTGAATCCAATTTGCTACTTCTGCCTTAATTCCATACCCCTAAATCCTCTCCACTAGTCCCTTGTGTGGTTCTCTGTTAATGGTTTTATAGAAGTCTATGCATACCACATCCATGTTATTTCCCCCCAAATCGGTCATTAATTAGAATCATAAAATAATACAGTCCATTGTGCCTGCATCGGTCTTCGGTAGAGATATCCAATAATTCCCATGCTCTCTTCTTTAACACAAGAACATTAGAACTAGGAGCAAGAGTAGACCATTTGGTCCTCGAGACTGCTCTGCCATTCAATAAGATCATGGCCTCAACTCCACTTCCCTGTCGGTGTCCCACCCCTGTCCCCCATAACCGTTGACTCCCATGTAGATCAAAAATCTAACTCAACCTTGAATATGTTCAATGAACCAGCCTCCACTGCTTTCAGGTAGAGAATTCCAAAAATTAACAGCCCACTGAGAGAAGAAATTCCTCCTCATCTCCATCTTAAATGGGATACTCCTTATTCTGAAATTGCATTCCCTAGTTCTAGATCTCCCAAAGAGGGAGAAGGGAAACATCCTCTCAGCATCTACCCTGTCAAGCCCCCTCAAAATCTTATATGTTTCAATAAGATCACCTCTCATTCTTCTAAACTCCAACGAATAAAGACCGAACCTGCTCAACCTTTCCTCAGAAGACAATACTTTTATCCCTGGCACAGACTTGATGGGCCAAGTGGCCTCCTTCTGTGCCATAAACTTTCTATGATTCTATAATCAACCTCGCGACCCTTCTCTGAATTGCATCAGTTGTAGCAAGACTTCCCTACTTTTGTACTTCATTCCTCCTTCAATAAATGCTAACATTCCATCTGCCTTCCTAATTACTTGCTGTACCTGCATACTGACTTTTTGTGATTCATACACAAGACACCCAGATCCTGCTGCACCACAGCATTCTGCAGTCTCTCTCCATTTAAACAATATTTTGATTTTCTATTCTTTTTACCAAAGTGGACAACCATACATTTTCCCATATTATACTTCAACTGCCAACTTTTTGCCCACTCACTTAACCTATTTATATCCCTTTGCAGACTCTCTGTTCTCCTCATAGCTCGCTTTCCCACCTATAAAGAAGGAGAAAGTAGAGTATGGCAGAAAACGAGCCAGTAATATAAAAAGACAGTAAGAGTTTCTACAAGTATTTAAATAGGAAGACAGTAACTGAAACTGGTGGTCCTCTAGAGAGTAAGTCAGGGGAACGGATAATGGATTTTTTTTTTTTTTTTAATTCGCTCGTAGGATGTGGGAGTCACTGGCTCGGCCAGCATTTATTGCCCATCCCTAACTGCACTTGAACAGAGTAACTTGCTAGGCTATTTCAGAGGGCATTTAAGAGTCAACTACATTGCTGTGGGTCTGGAGTCACACCTAGGCCAGACCAGGTAAGGAAGGCAGATTTCCTTCCCTAAAAAAGGACATTAGTGAACCTGATGTCGATTGTTGTAAAAAAAAAACCCAATGGTTTCCTAGTCACCATTATTTATTAATTGAATTCAAAGTTCACCATCTGCTACGGTGGGATTCGAACCCATGCCCCCAGAGCACTAGCCTGGGCCTCTGGATTACTGGTCTAGTGACATTACCGCTACGCCACCACTTCCCCATTTTGTGTTTGTTTTCACTGTAGAAGACTTAGAAAACTTCCCAAAGAATCTCGAAAATCAAGAGGTGAAAGGGAGGGAGGAACTTAAAACAATTACAATCACCAGGGAAAAAAAGTGCTGGGAAAACTAATCAGACCTAAAGGCTGACAAGTCCCCAGCACCAGATGGCCTGCATCCTAGGGTCTTAAAGAAGTGACTGCAGAGGCTTTCGTTATCATCTTCCAAAATTCCTTAGATTCTGGAAGGATCCCAGCAGATTGGAAAATAGCAAATGTAACACCTTTATTCAAGAAAGGAGGGAGGCAGAAAGCAAGAAACTATAGGCCAGTTAGCTTAACATCCATCACAGGGAAACTGCTAGAATCCATTATTAAAGGAGGTTGTAGCAGGATACTTTGAAAATCATCATGGGATCAGGCAGAGTCAACATGGTTTTGTTAAAGGGAAATGGCATTTAACTAATTTATTAGAGTTCTTCGAGGAAGTAACAAGCAAGGTGGATAAAGGGGAACCTGTAGATATGGTGTACTTGGATTTCCAAAAGGCATTTGATAAGGTGCTACATCAAAGGTTACTACACAAGATAAGAGCACCTGGTGTCGGGGGTAACATATTAGCATGGATAGAGGAAGTGGAGAGTAGGGATGAATGGGTCTTTTTCAGGTTGGCAAGCTGTAACTAGTGGTGTGCCACAGGGATCAGTGCTGGGGCCTCAACTATTTACAATCTACATCAATGACTTGGATGAAGGGGCTCAATGTATGGTAGCTAAATTTGCTGATGACACCAAGATAGGAAGGAAAGTAAGCTGTCAAGAGGAAGTAAAAAGTCTACAAAAAGGGATAGAGATAGGTTAAGTGAACGGGCAAAAATTTGGCAGGTGGAGTATAATATGCAAAAATGTGAACTTTGGCAGGAAGAATAGAAAAGCTGCATACTATTTAAATGGAGAGAGATTGCAGAACTCAGTGGTACAGAGGGATCTGGGAGTCCTGGTAAATGTATCACAAAAAAATTATGCAGGTACAGCAAGTGATTAGGAAGGCAAATGGAATGTTGTCATTTATTGCAAGGGGAATGGAATATAAAAGTAGGGAAGTTTTACTACAGCTATACAGGAAGTTGGTGAGGCAACATCCGGAGTACTGTGTAGAGTTTTGGTGTCCTTATTTGAAAAAGGATAGAATTGCATTCAAAACAGTTCAGAGAAGGTTCACTCGACTAATTCTGGGGATGAAGGACTGATCTCGTGAAGAAAGGTTGAACAGGTTGGGTCTGTACTGTTAAGAGTTTAGAAAAATGAGAGGTGATCTTATTGAAACATTAAAAGATTCTGAGGGGACTTGATAGAGTCAAGGGGCCGGTAAATTTCAGCCCTCTGTTTCCTGTTAGTTAACCAATCCTCTATCTAATGCTGTCATATTACACCCAACACTGAGCTCTTATCTTGTGTAGTAACTTATCGAATGCCTTTTGGAAATCCAAATACACTATCTACTGGCTCCCATTTATCCACCCTGTTTCTTACACTCTTAAAGAACTCTAATAAATTAGTCAAACATGATTTCCCTTTCATAAAACCATGTTGACTCTGCCTGATTGCATTATGATTTTTTAAATGTCCTGCTACAATTTCCTGAATGATGGATACCAGCATTTCCCTGTAATTTTTTTTCCCTTCAAGCATTTATTCAATTCTCTTTTGCATTTTACTATTGGATCTGCTTCCATGACTGTCAGATCATAACAACTTGCTATGTAAAAAAAAGGTTCATGTCACCTCAGATTCCTTTGTCAATAACTTCCAGGTTTTGATTATTTTTATTAAGCAATTTCCACCGTTTATACCTACTTGAACAGCAGAAGGTAGTAACTTAGGCTTCTGAATATGAACACGAACGGGTGTAGATTTATCAGTATGGACATTGATTGGAGGTGAAGACGATCTTGACGTCATTCTAAAGAAAAAAATTCCAACAACAAATTTTTTTTTTAATTTTTCCATTTGCTTTTATAGGTAATTGCAGAACTTGCATGCTTTATAGAATCACAGAATAGTAAAGCACAGAATGAGGCCCATCAGGTCTGCACCAGCTCACTCCCACACTGTTTCCCCATTACATCTATATCCAACACTATTATTCCAAATCCCTAACTACTTGCTGTATAAATTTTTTCCCCCCTCATGTCGCCTCTGGTTCTTTTGTCAATCATATTAAAGCTTTGCCCTCTGGTTATGTTCAATAACTTTTTGGAGAGGAATAAAAAAAAAATTGTTGGATGGCAATAGGAATTTGTAAAAATGAATTACTGAGGTCACCAATGCCTCTTCAAACATTGGAAAAAGTACATACAATCATGTACTCATATATGCCACTATAATGTCCAGTCCTATAGTGGCCAAGTGGGGAGGGGAGGGCCACAGGCACCCATCCTGCCCTTTCTCATAGCTGACCGTAATGGGGTTTATTTCATTTAAATGGTGGCTGTACGTAACACCGGTGATTGACCGTCGACCATTACCGTGAGCGTGCAAGACCCGCTCGGACAGGACAGGCGCACACACACTTTCTGGGTTGGATTAAGTCCAGAATAAATAAAAAGGTAAATACACCATCGCTGGATGGTTCGGTGGTCTTCCGGCTGAAGTTGTGGTCCTGAAGTCCTTGATTGGTCAAAGTCCACTTTGTGGCTGGCCTGCTTTGCTCAGGGCTTTCTTGAAGGCAGACTGGTATGTGGCTCTCTTCCACTGGTCTCGGCTGTAGCAGTCTGTAGGCTTGGAGGATCCACAGTTGCAGATGGTTTACAAACTTGATGTATCCTGAAGAAAGAAAGGGAGGGAGGCACACAGCTTTCTCTGCTGCTGCAGTCTCAGTTACTGCTTGTCTCTTTGTGTAACAAAACTCCCAGTTTTTCCCAGAGATGAACAGATGATCGCATGCTTTTAAAATGAGGTCCAAAGTCTAAAACCCAAAACCTTTCAGGTGGTATTGTCAGTGTTCACCTCTGGAGGGATGTCTCCACTTATGAATGCCTCAAGATAGCTTTGAACGTCCCGCCAATAAAGGGTGATCTGGATTATCTACTCAGTTAGTCAAAGCATTGTTTTGGCTGGGCTTCTTGTTAGCCTTTTATCTCCAGTTTGATCTCCTGGTATTCAGATGCAAATTGCAGTGGCCATCTTGGCTGCCAGTTTTTTTTTTAAAAGTTAACTGTACGATTTTTTTTTCCATTAAAAGTCTAATGCAAGTTTCCAACCGATGACATTAACAGTTCTCATTTGACAGGATCAAAGAATATTTTCAATATTTCAGTTAAAATAAAACAGAAAGCATCCTTAAAAAACACACCTGGAGATTCTACAAAAGATGTGGCTCACTCTGTTAATTGTTTATGTTTATTTTTTTTAAAAAAACAGGGATGAATTCTGTTCTCATTTTAGAACACAATTGTACACTTCTTCCTGAGAAGCACATCAAGTTCTGGGAGAATAATTCAAAGCAACTGTCTGAACAGTTGGTTTAATAAGCCTTTGTGAATAAGTTTTCAGGCTCTTAATACTGCATTGTACAGTTGAATATCTCACATACTACTTAGTTCCATAAATATTTTTGTGAATGAACCCATTTTAATCTATCTTTCAAAGCAATACAAGAAAATAGAATCCTATATCATGGTAAGTCCAATAGTGTAAACTTTTTGTTCTGATTACATCTGTGATTTAAGGTGTTAGGTGTCAGTCATGGCTCAGTTGGTAGCACTCTCACCCGAGTCAGAAGGTTGTGGGTTCAAGTCCCACTCCAGGACTGGAGCACAAAAATCAAAACTGACAGCCAGTGCCGCATTGAGGGAGTGCTGCACTGTTGGAGGTTCGATTCATTTACGGCATAGGAAGAGGCCATTCAGCCCATGCCAGCTCTCCTTGGAACTATACGGTCAATCCCACTTTCCTGCTCGATCCCCATAGCCCTGCAGGTCTATTTCTCTCAGGTGGCCATCCAACTTCCTCTTGAAGTCATTGATTGTCACCGCTTCCACCACCCTTGTGGACAGAGTTCCAGGTCATTACCAGCCGCTGCATAAAAAAAGTGCTTTCTTTTGGATGAGATAATAAACTGAGACCCCATCTACACTCTGAGGTGGAAATAAAAGATCCTGTGGCACTACTTCAAAGTGCAGGGGAGTTATCCCTGGTGTCCTGGCCAATATTTACCCCTCAAAACAAAAAAAAAGGATTATCTAGTCATTATCACATTGCTGTTTGTGCAGCTTGCTATGTGCAAATTGGCTATTACATTTCCCACATTACAACAGCGACTGCAGTTCAAAAATATCTCATTGGCTATGAAGTGTTTTGGGACGTGCTAAGGTCGTGAAAGGCGCTAGAGAAATGCAAACCTTTCTTGCTGTGGAGGCATTAGGCCTGAAGATTAGAGATTTATCAACGACTGCCATGCACGCATTCGAATTTAAGCCGAGCTCCTGACGTTTCTTTGGTCTTGCCAAGGAAATGAATCTTGCAATTATTCACAGAAACTAAACATAAATCTTAAAATAACGCTCGCTAGAATTGACTCAACTATAAAACATGTAGATAAATGCATACATTTAAACGAAGAAGGGGAAACGCTGCAGATCCTGAACCTGCTCCCGTCACATTAAACTTGCAGGCGGCGATGGTTCCTCTTCCTCCAGTCCCTGTGAACAGCAGTACCGGGAATTTCCCCACGACAACACCTCGCAGCAGACGCCTCTCCCGCCGCCGCTTCCTTTCTGTTTTCAATGAGAAGCCGCGTCTCTAGCAGCTGTTGCCTGACGCCAGGCCCGGCTGCTGATTGGCTGCCTTTAAATTTTGGGGGCTGGTTTTCCTCCATTGGCAGTGGTTGAATCCGAGGCAAGGAGAGAGAGGAGAGAGGAGGCTTTGCTAAATTTGTGTTGAATCAGTACATTTCTCAGAGGCTGATTTGTTTTGATATACAAAGTAGCGCTCGGTCTGGGGCTCGGCTACTTATTATTTGTTACCGGCCGAGACCTCTCACAATGACCACCAGGTCGTTAAACTGACGGATGTCACCATTATAATCAAGGTTAAATATTTTAGCTCCCGCCCCCCCCCCCGGCACAACATAGGAGGGGGCCATTCGGCCCACCGTGCATATACAACCCTTTGGTAGGACTATCTAATCAGTCCCGTTCCCCTGCTGCTCTTTTTCTCTCCCGATCAACTATTCAATTCTCCTGAAAATTTCTGTGGAATCTGGTTCTGCCACTTTTGAAGTGTATTGTAGATCATGATATATTTTTGCTTCTGGTTCTTCTGCCAATTACTTTTTGCAATAAATGTCTGTTTTTTCCCCCTACCTTTGTGTCTAAACATTTTGTGTAAAATCCATCCCTGTTGGAAAGGATGCATAACTTTTCAATTGGGGAGTGTTACTAAATATTCTACCAGCAGACAAAGGCTGGAGTGATACTGCACTGGATGAGAAGTTTTAAAGAAAGTCATTTGTTTGTACAGCAGCCTCAGAATATCCCAAGCCAATGAAATATGTCAAGTTGTAATTTTGGAAAATGGGGTAACCAATTTGTGCACAGAAAGCTCCCGCAAACAGCACACTAATTAGGAGCAGAAGAAGACTATTTAATCCCTCAAACCTGCTCCGCTATTCAATAAGATCATGGCTGATCTGTTTGTGCTTAAAATTTCACACTCCCATCTACCTCAGATGATCTTTGATTCCGTTGCTTAACAAGAAACTATCTACCTCTGCCTTAAAAATATTCAATGACCCTGCCTCCACAATCACCTGCGGCAGAAAGTTCCAAAGTCGCACAGCCCTCTGAGAGGAAAAATTTCTCCTCATCTCTGTCCTAAAAGGGTGACCTCTAATTTTAAAACAGTGTCCCCTAGTTCTGGACTCACACACAAGAGGAAACATCCTCTCCACATCCACCTTGTCAAGACTGTTCAGGATCTTAAAAACTTCAATCAAATCTCCCCTCACTCTTCTAAACTCCAAAAACAAGCCCAGTCTGTCCAACCTTTCTTCCTAAGCCAGCCTGTTCATTCCAGGTATCAATCTAGTAAACCTCTGAACAGCCTCCAATGCATTTACATCCTTCCTTAAATAAGGAGACCAAAATTGCAAACAGTATTCGAGATGCGGTCTCACCAATGCCCTGTATAACTGAAGCATAGCTTCCTTACTTTTATTTTCAATTCCTCTTGTAATAAAGGATAGCAGTCCATTAGCCTTCTTTATTACTTGCTGTACCTGCATACTAACTTTTTGTGACTCCTGCACTAGAACACCTAGATCCCTCTGCACCTCGGAATTCTGTAGTTGTTCTCCGTTTAAGTAATACTCTGCTTTTTTATTCTTCCTGCCAAAGTGAACAACTTCACGTTTTCCCACATTATACTCCATCTGCCAGATTTTTCCCCACTCACTCAACCTATCTATATCGGTCTGCAACCTCCTTATGTCCTCTTCACAACATACTTTCCTACCTATCTTTGTGTCGTCTGTAAATTTAGCAACCATGCCATCAATCCCCTCATCTAAGTAAGTCATTGATATAAAGTGTATAAAGTTGAGGCCCCAGCACAGACTCCTGCGGGACTCGTCGCATCCTGCCAGTCAGAAAAGGACCCATTTATGCAAACTCTCTGTTTTCTGCCAGCCAGCCAATCTTCTTTCCATGCTAATATGTTACCCCATACACCATGAGCTCCTACTTTGCGGAATAATCTTTTATGTGGCACCTTGCCAAATGCCTTCTGGAGATCCTAGTAAAGTGCATCAATGTGTAGGCCTTGAAATATTGGTCAAGTATTGTTCAATACCCAGCATGCTCTAAGGCAGCTAAGATAGACGCAGTAAGCTTATAGACATGCCGAAACTTGTGGTTAAGGGTACATGACTGTTGAACGGTGCAGACAAAGGGGAACAAATAAGTGACTGTTGAACGGTGCAGATAAAGGGGAGCAGATTAAGGGGAACAAACAATGGGCGTTGCAAACAAGTCTGGACATCTGCTTAGGCAGCTAAACCACTAACGTTTGCTAATCAAAGATGAGCTAATGTTTGGAGCTTTATCTTAAAGACCATGCAGGACACGATCATGTGACTCATGGGTTGAACAATGAGCCTTTAAAGAATATAAAAGGGTCAATGCTTGAGTATATCTTCAGCGGGAACTAGGAACAACTCTCGAAGGCAGGACCCTGAGTCTGGAGGCTCAGTGATCAACCGTGATGAGAGACTGATCACCTCTGCGTTGACGGGTAGTATCTTGTACAAGAAGTGAGACTTGTACTTATTTGGTGTCTAAATAAAACTGTTGCACTAAACTTCTTGTCATATGTTTGTATTCCAGTGTCTGGTGCCTGGGAGTTTTACATAATTGGAAAAGGGGTCAATCTTCCCATCCCGAGTTAAATTAGGCACAATAAATGGGCCCCCCTTTATCCACAGCACATGTCACTCCTTCAAAGAACTCCAATAAATTGGTTAAACATGATTTCCCTTTCACAAAACCATGCTGACTATTCCCGATTACCTTGAGTTTTTCTCAGTGCCCAGCTACAACCTCCTTAACGATCAATTCTAACACCTTCCCCACAACAGACATCAAGCTAACTGGTACCTGTTTTCTGCCTCCCCCACATCTGCCTCCCCCACTACCAGAAGGACGTGGAGGCTTTGGAGAGGGTACAGAAGAGGTTTACCAGGATGTTGCCTGGTCTGGAGGGCATTAACTATGAGGAGAGGTTGGATAAACTCGGATTGTTTTCACTGGAACGACGGAGGTGGAGGGGCGACATGATTGAGGTGTACAAAGTTGTGAGTGGCATGGATAGAGTGGATAGTCAGAAGCTTTTTCCCAGGGTGGAAGAGTCAGTTACTAGGGGTCATAGGTTTAAGGTGCGAGGGGCAAAGTTTAGAGGGGATGTGCAAGGCAAGTTCTTTACACAGAGGGTGGTGAGTGCCTGGAACTTGCTGCCAGGGGAGGTGGTGGAAGCAGGTACGATAGCGACATTTAAGAGGCATCTTGACAAATACATGAATAGGTTGGGAATAGAGGGCTACGGTCCCCAGAAGTGCAGAAGGTTTTAGTTTAGACGGGCATCAAGTTCGGTGCAGGCTTGGTGGGCCGAATGGCCTGTTCCTGTGCTGTACTGTTCTTTGTTCAATAAGGGGTTATATTTGCTACTTTCCAGTCTGAAAGAATCTTTCCAGAATCTAGCGAATTTTGAAAAATTAACACCAACACATCTACTACCTCATTAGCCACCTCTTTTAAGACCCGAAGGTGAAGTTCATCAGGACCTGGGGACTTGTCAGTTCGCAGCTCCATCAGTTCGCACAGTACCGCTTCTGTGGTGATTGTATTTTCACCAAGTTCCTCTCTTCCTTCCACATCCTGATTTACAGTTATTACTGGTATGTTTTTTGTATCCTCTATAGTGACGACAGAAGCAAAATATTTGTTCATTTGATCTGCCATTTCCTTATTATCTACTATTAGCTTTCCATTCTCACTCAGTTTACTTACACTTTTCCTTTTTAAATACCTGTGGAAACTCTTGCTATCCATTTTTACATTTCTATCTAGCTTTCTTTCATACTCTTATATCTTTCTGCTGATGAACCTTTTAGTCATTCTCTACCGGTCTTTATATTCTGACCAATCATCTCATTGCCATGCATCTTTGTGCAAGGATATGCTTTTTCCTTAAGCTGGATGCTTTCCTTAACTTCTTTAGTTAACCACGGATGGTGGGTCCTCCCCTTAGAAGTTTTCTTTATGGTAAGAATATACTTATTCTGAGTATTCTGAAATATCCCCTTAAATGTCTGCCACTGCTTCTCTTATTGATCTATCTCCTAGCCTAGTAACCCAGTTCACTACAGCTAGCTCAGCTTTCATGCCCACATAGTTGCCCTCATTCAAGTTTAAAATACTGGGCTTGGAGCCACTCTTCTCTCTTTCAAACTGGATGTATAATTCAATCATATTGTGGTCACTGCTACCTAGAGGTGCCTTTACTCTAAGGTCATTAACTAATCCTGTCAAATTACACAATACCAAGTCTAATATAACCTGCTCTCTGATTGGTTCCAGAATGTGCTGCTCTAAGAAACTATCTCGAAAGCATTCTATGAAGTCCTCATCCAGGCTACTATTGCCAATCTGATTTTTCCAGTTTATATGTAGATTAAAATCACCCATGATTATTGCCGTCCCTTGCTTCCCTCAGTATCCTTCAATGTATCTTATCCAGTCTTTGTGACTTATCAACATTTAAGTACAGCCTGTCTTTCTAATACCTACTATCAATTTTTAGCTCATCCAATGTCTCAACTACCTTTTCTTCACTATGTCTTTGGCAGCATTTTCTTCCTTAGTAAAGACAGATACAAGTACTCATTAATACCTCAGCATGCCCTCTGCCTCCATGCATAACATAGATCCCTTTTCTGGTCCCTAATTAGGAAAGTTCAGAGGGAAAGTGAAAAAAAAAAGCAAAGGAGAGAGTATGAGATGAGACTGGCAGCTAACATAAATCTGAAAAAGTCTTCTATAGTCATATAAATGGTAAAAGAGTGCAAAAAGAAGTGAGCTTCAGGCACAAGCATCTGTCTCAGGCACCTTTGTTTGTCTTGACCACCTCCTTCACCCCCCCACCCCCCGCAACCTTTAATGGGAATGTACCTTGACTATTCTTGACCAATTTCCTCTTTAAAGGCAGCCCATTATTCCATTACAGTTTTGCCTGCCATCTTTGATTCCAATTTACCTGGGCCAGGTCTGTTCTCACCCATTGAAATTGGCCCTCCCACAATTAATTGTTTTACTTTTGATTGCTCCTTGTCCCTTCCCATAGCTACCCCCTAAATTTTCCCCTACTAACACTGATCCACTTGACCCATCTCATTTCCCAGAACCAGATCCAGCAATGCCTCCTTCATGATTGGACCAGCAACATACTAATCTAGAAATTTATCCTAAACTCATTTTAGAAACTTGTCTCCCTCTCTGACCTTTACAATATTACACTCCCAGTCTATATTAGGATAATTAACATCATTATTCTATAATTTTTGCAGCTCTAATTACCTTGCAAATTTGTTCCTCTATATCTTTCTGTCTAGTTGGTGCCCTATAGAATATACCCAATAGAGTAATAGTAACTCTTTGTTGCTTCTTAGCTGGAACCAAGTAGATTCTGAACTTGACCCGTCTAGGACATCCTCTCTCTCCAGCACTAATATTCTCCTTAATCAAAACTGCCACCCGTCCTCCTTTCTTTTCATCCCTATTTTTCCTGAACACCTCGTATGCAGGAATATTTAGTGCCCGGTCCTTTTTTTTGGAGTCAGTTCTCTGACATTGCCACAAAATCATATTCTCACATGCTTCCTGTACCTGAAGCTAACTAACCTTATTTATCACGCTCTGTGAATTCACACACATGCACTGTAAACCTAATTTAGGCCCTTATTGCATTTCCCCTTACTCCAACCCCACTTAATACCTTACTATTTCTTACTCTCGTGCTATCTGCCCCTTCCAATTTGTTGTGCATCTTGTTTTTCCTCTCTAATGTTACCTTCTAGTTCCCATTCCCCTGTCATGTTAGTTTAAACCCTCCCTAATAGCACTGGCAAACTGCCCCCCTGTACAGCCGAACCAGCCATCGACTTGGCTCTGGCTGAACTTCCCAGAGAAACTATCACATTCACCAGCATTCAGAATTAATGTTCCCTCTTATGAACTGAATACCGGTTAGAGAGTGAGATGCACTCCGGCGGCTACTGCATTATTTGCTTGGTCCTCTTTGACTGCCTGGTGGTCACCTATTCTCTCTCTGACTGCATACCCTTAACCTGTGGGGTTGCTACATGCTGCAACGTGCTGTCCACGAAATTTCATCCTTGCGGACATGCTGCAGTAAACCTAGTGGCTGCTCAAGTTCTAAAGCCCAAAGCTCGAGATGCTCCAGCTGACAACATTTCCTGCATATATGATTATCCAGGAGACGAGAAGCATCTTGGAGTTCCCATATGGAGCAGGATGTGCACTGCATGGGACTGAGATGCCTTGGCATGCCTCTATTTATTAGACTATTAACTGACTTAACCGAAAGAAACTCAAGACTTAAAATAAATACTGACTCACCAATCAGCTGCTTCCCTTGTGCTAATGTCATTTTTAGGGAGTTAACTTAAATGGTTCATACTTACTTGTTTCATTAATTAGTTTAACTAGTTACGCTACACAATTAATACAGCGCTATATATATTCCCGATCCTAGTTTGAAGCACTGCCTAAGTTTAGAGGAAAAGAAAGCCTTAATACTCACCAACCAATCACCTACCCGCTGTACTGTGATGTTGCACATTGAGGAACAAATCAAGAAGAAAAATAGTCAGTGATTTTCTCTCTCTCGTGTTTTATCCCTGCTGTGTAGAGATAAGGATGAACTTTCTATTGGCAGCTGAGCAAGAAACCAGAGGATGCAAATTTAAGAAATTGGCAAAAGAACCAGAGGGAGATGAGAGTTTTTCAGAGTGAGCTATGTGAAAGGTTGGTGAAAGCAGAGTCAATAGCGACAATAGCAATGGAATTGGGATATATCCGTGAAAAGGGAAAAAATTACAGGGCTATGGGGAAAGAGTAGGGGATAGACTCTTTCAAAGTACCAGCACAGGCTTGATGGCCTAAATAGCCACCTGTGCTTTATGATTCTGTGATCTGGGATGACCTGACACAGCCAACGTCAGTATGCTTTGCAGAAGTGCAAAATTGAGGGTATAAATCTGTAGTAAGGTCCTGAAGAAGCGTGTTTCAAGGAGACAGTCCTGTTTGATACCAGTTGGATTATAACTGCAATGTGAGAGTGATGAAAAGCACACCAGCAATTTCCTTGAACCTCATGGGAGGTCTTGTTAAAACGTGCTTAGTATGTTGGAATAGACACTGACATCTCTGCTCAAAACATTTTTAGAATGATGATTTCATAATTTTAATTGTCACTTTTCTTTCACGTTTAATCAATTAAAAGATGATGCCATTATCTCCTTTCAGACTAGATTTTGTTCTTAAATACAAAGATAATGTAAAAAGTAATGCTTTGTTTTTCAATGCAAATATTAGCTTTGATAATGCATCAACTTATCTGTGACTTTTGAAATGTTCACTTTCATTTTGAGACTGTGCAATATCAAAGTTTAATATTCTGTAGAATGATACAAATGTGAATTTTCCGAAGTTGTGTAAAATCTGGCTGCTGTAGAAGATGGGCTTTGTCATTTGGAGAAAAATGACAGCTCCTCAGGAGGTATGGTGTTGGAACTGGAGGGAGAAGTTTAACAGTTCTACAACTTTTGCTGGAAGGCAATTAAATTGTTACTTTTTAGCTACATGCTTTTACACTTAAAGGATCGATGTCACATTTCTCTTGGTAAAGTGATTGCATAGTTCTGATTTTCTTTATTCCCCCTTGACCCTCTTGCTCCTACAAGTCATGCAAGTACACAGCTCCTGTAGCTGAGATCTTGGCCTGTTGTAGAAGGCATCTAAGAGCAGTTTGTTGAAAGTTTCCCATTGACTTTATACTATCACAGGTAGATGGGGAGTGGGGTGTCTGTGTTTTGTTTTCTCTCCCAAAGTCTCAGTGCAGCCAGGATCACATGCCACAGACTAAGGAAATCGACCTGTGTGCCTGCATTCTATGGTACTCCATTGCATAAGGCCACCAAGATGTCCACTGTCCTGTCCTGTCCTGTCCATGGACATCATGCTGTTGTAGGGTATTCCCAAGCGCAGAGGCACCTGCAGTAAATATCATACTGTTTAAATATTATTTGAGTAACCAGTAACATATAATATTAGTGAACAGTGAGGAGTTTGCAAAGCACTGTGGGGCTCAGTGAACTTGACCACATTCCACAGGAGCTGAGTAATCCAATCTCAAACAAAAGGCTAATTAAAATGAAAAGCAGACACCCTTGTGGAATGCTGACAAAGGTGCTAGCCTGTAACGAGGTGAAAACATCATGAGTAATCCCCTATCTGTGTATGGGCCGGTCATGCAGCCCCTCTATGCCTAGTAACCGCTTCTATTGGCTCTAATAATCAATGTATATAATCGATAATCATTGTGATTGGACCATGTCCGGCCGGGATGGGCTGAGTAACTGTTTGAAAATGTATAAGTATGGATGATTTTCCTTTGTTCAGTGGAGAAGCATCTGGACAGCCCAGTGACCTGCTCCCCGCTGGCGTAACTAAACAAACTGTTTGACATTGGAGCAGACCTGAGTGTCGAGTGATTCTTCTAGATTCATTCCCACTAACAATTGGCGTAGTCGGCAGGATCAGGTGTAAGTCAACTCTTCTGCGACCCTGATATCCCAATCACCCAGCCTGAGCCGGAAATTAAGGGGACTGAGTCCCACGTTAAGGCCAGGAATTAAGTGGGCGAAGGGGGCAAGGGGGAGTTGGCTGAAGCCTGATCCCGAACTTGAGAACAGGATTCGGCGGTCGTTAATGCCATCAGGAATACCGGGTGAGTATCTTTAAAGCTTATCCCGGGGCCGGGTGGTGTTTCACGACCGACGAATGCCAAGTTTGTGAACAGGATCTGAACAATGGTCAAACGGTGGCAGGTAGTTCGTTAAGAGACGTAGGCACTGTCAAGGAGGGTTTGAATATATGTATGCGTATATATATCATAAGCTTGATGTATGAAATACGGACAGACTTGTAACCCGACAGTTAGGCAGGAGACGGTCTACTACAAGTTGCGGTAGGTTAAAAGCTGACCTCTGAGAGTAGATTCTAACGGTTCTAATCCTACCCAAGCCTGGCCAGTGAAAAGATAGAGCTCGAGCGGGGACCAGAGGGGTCCCTTACCTGCCACCTGGCAGAGAAACATAAAAAGTTGATCGATAAGATGATTAAATCTAATTGGAATCCCCACGACCCTGCCGCAAAACAAAGGGAGTGGTGACAAAAAGAAGAAAAGCATTCACTAAGTTTATGGCAGAGGACTATGTTTTAGAGTAAAAACAAGTTACTGTCTTTGATTCGACTGTGAGAATGTTGGAAGCGTCCACGAATGAATTGAATGTCTGGGATGTGCAGCTTGTGTTCTGTGGAACTTGTGTTCTGTAGAACTGACTGTCGTTAACTCTTACGGAACATCTTTGTTATAAAAAAAATCCTTGGATTAGAAACCTCTTACAAAAGATGCTAAAAGTTTGGAAACAATTGGACTTTAATCTAAAATGCTGTCTTTCCGGATGGAGATGGTTTCCTTTGAAGTTGATAATGTTACTAAAGATTTTGTTGTTTGAAAATCCTAAGGATACCAAAAAACATTTAAAATGGAGTTTAGTTCTTTTCCCAAAAAAAAGGGTTACGTAAAGCGACGCAGCGGAGAATGCTTTGCTCCGCCCATTTGGAGACAAGCAAGAAATTAACCTTGCTGCAACTATCTTTATCAATGAGACAAAGTGCTTGAGAAGGAGAAATAGTTGCAAGCACTTCTGTCTTTACTTAAAAAAAAATGCAATATCACCAGGTCTGGGCATAAGAAATTGGAATTGATAAACAAAATTAAATTGATATGAGTGGTTATTTAAAGCATTCAAAGGGAAATGTACTGTTATTTGAATTTGGAATAATCTGAGATGTCAAAAATCCAGTTTAATTTGGCAAGTTATTTAAGGAATTAAAATGTCATCTAAGGTAAAAAAATATATATATAGTAATGCCTGGAATCAAATGGAAATGTTTGATTTCTGTTTTAAGGAATTATGAATATTGATTGTAAAGGTTCTCCAGGGCTCAAAATGAAATAGAATTATAATTAATAGGAATTGGCAATTAGATCTGGCTGATGCAAGAGATAATAAAGGAATTCTGGGTATAAACAAATGGTGAAATTAGAATTCAAACAGCTAAAATAATATCGTGTGAAATTTCCAAGAAGTCTAGAATTTTCCAGTGAAAGTGTAGATAAGACTGGCAATTGTTAGTTTTCTTTTGGAGACATGAGTTTTTAGGAGAGCTACATTTGAAAGTCTGGCCATCTTTGATCTTTTGATAAGATCACCTGACTAACGGGTCTCAAACATGTTTACTGGCTTGAGAAACAGCATGGCATGAAATGTTTAATGCAGCCAGTGCAGTGAGACAACTCACATAGAGAAAATGACTTTATAATAATCAGGATAAATTAAACACCTTAATAATGACAGGAAGGGCAATGAGGTTGCCAGGGGATGTCGTAGCAGGTAGTGAGGAAATAGGACCCGCAAGAGAAAGGGTTAAAAGATTTTTGAAGGAGTTGTGCAGACAACTGCACAAGGTGAGGCAGGAGGTTCTATAGAAACATGAAAGAGGAACAGACAAAGGTGCCTGTTGTGGGAGACAAAGTAATGGTAAAGGGAAGGGCCGATGGAAACATTGGTCCCAACTGAAGGTATATAAAGACAACAGCAAATGATAGACTCCGAAATAAGCACCACCTGGTACGCAAAGGGATACCGGGAATGGAAGAATACACTTGAGAATGGACTACTCGGGGGGCTGGGAATAATGGTAGTGTTGATAGGCATTTGAATTATTATTAGATGGGCTACTAACTGGGCAAGGATTGTGGGGAACGAAGCCCGAGCGTGATGGGACCAAATAGATAATTTCGAAAGGTTGGAGATGATAAGAATATAAATTAACTCCTGGATTCCCCAGGACATGTTCGGTCCCCACAGGTAGACATGTATCCCTCATCGGGGGATACTCACAACATGGACAAGTACTAACACCTGGTGACCACCAGGGCAGTGTGTTTAAATTACAGATATAACCACTAGTAGCGAATGGGAAAGAACCGGACTGCAGTGGCTGTGGGGCCTGATGCTAATATCCGGAGAGGAAGAACAAAGACCCGGTAATGGATGCACAACGGATTAATGAAAGGAGTATTAATATGGACTATATGAATTATGGGGCATTGCACAACATGTTGGATGGGAAGTGTATAACGGCGAGTAAACCTACTTGACTGCATGGCTTACGGTGAATCCGGGCAAAGATGCACTATGTGTACGGTGCTCCACAGATGACCGTGCTAACTGCGTGACCAGACAGAAAGGGGAAGGGGTAACTGAGAGCTGTGTCTTTGGAATTGTTTGTGCCCCTCCCATTGGGCAACAGATGATAAGGAAAGTTGAAAGGAACATGGATGTGTGTGGGTACATCGAGCCCAGGGGAAGCGTTGTATGATAATGTTAAACATGAGATTGTGCCCGTCCTGGTCAATATCTCAGGGATACAAATGCCAGGATATTGTACGGAACAGGCAAGAAATATGTATAGTGTATTAAGTAAGGTTGTAATGCAGCAGGCTGCCGATGCCATGGGTGCCACTAGATTTAGAGGCCAGGATCAGCTTTATAGAACAAAGAGGGGGATAGTTAAAGACGTTGCTACCGGATTCAATACCGGTGCCTTCATAGTAAACTCATTAGATATACAAGGTCTGAATGAAAAGATGGAACGCCTTAAAGGAGTAATGAAGGGACTCTTAAAGAGAGCAGAGAAAAATCAGGAAGATCAGACCAATCTGGGAGAAGAGGGCACGGAGATACAATTAGACGGAATTACGATATTAGAGGCACATGCCAGAACCGTCAACCACCTCAGATGGAGAATGGGAAGATGCCGCAAAGCTAAGGCAGGGACAACTTGGTCACGCTTATGGCTTATGGATGGTGGGACAGATACGACACAATCTCGATCAGATCCAAAGGGGGGAGGTGCCCAACTGGATAGACAGCTCACATTTAGCTCGACTAGCAGAGAGTAAAGGGAAACTGGACAACTGTACGCTGAAAGGACTTACCAGAGTATATCCAGTGATCCCAGACTGCGAATTGGGCAAAGCTACCGGAGTGGGGGTAGTCCTGTTGATCCCTGTAGTCACACGGGATTCTGGGCCATTTCCCTACTACCAATTGGAAAATATTGGAGTTGTACGGGGCAACACCTCCCTTTGATACTATCTAACTGAAGCCTCTGCCATACTTAGGAATAACACGTTATATGGAATTTCCCTTACGGGATGCAAGCAGAGGGGAGATATTACAGTATGTCCCCACCCGGTGGGACAGGGAGAATTGGATGAATGTGGGTTTAATCGAACTGATGGTTGTGTCGTAGAGATCATACCTGCCCCAAAGCATTTTGCAAGAACAGGCTACGGAGGTAAAGGGAAATACTGCGTTTTCACCACAGAAAGTTCCTACCGCTACAATAATCTACAATGCCCTATCCCGTTTCCTAATTTTTGCTTTACGCCCTTACGACCAGTCACTATAGGGGAAGCCCGAAGACTAGGGCGGCACTGTGGCGCAGTGGTTAGCACCGCAGCCTCACAGCTCCAGGGACCCGGGTTCGATTCCGGGTACTGCCTGTGTGGAGTTTGCAAGTTCTCCCTGTGTCTGCGTGGGTTTTCTCCGGGTGCTCCGGTTTCCTCCCACAAGCCAAAAGACTTGCAGGTTGATAGGTAAATTGGCCATTATAAATTGTCACCAGTATAGGTAGGTGGTAGGGAAATATAGGGACAGGTGGGGATGTTTGTTGGGAATATGGGATTAGTGTAGGATTAGTATAAATGGGTGGTTGATGTTCGGCACAGACTCGGTGGGCCGAAGGGCCTGTTTCAGTGCTGTATCTCTAATCTAATCTAATCTATCCAGGTTCGGTGTAGAGGTACCAAGATCATTAACATCACTGATTATCTCCATGACCACCTACAGGATTACAAGGAACCGGAGCCAGTCCCCATCCCACACCTGGCCGAAGTACTAAGGGAATTAAGGCTCAGGGTGGGCCAATCCGTAAAACTCTACCACCAACTGCAGACAAAAATCAAAAAGCTAGAGAAAGATATGGACACAGAATTGCAGGACCGGAGTTGGTGGGAGAAGATCTGGGATTGGGGGATGAACGTCAATATCCACCCTTGGATTAGGATAATTTCTCATGTGCTAGTCAGAGTACAGTTGATACTGGCCATAACATGGGGCATACTGGCCTGCCGATCATGCAGTCGGTATGTGCAGTGAAGGAGGGTGAAAACTAGAGCAAAAGCAAGACAGACAATTTGTCTATCCAGGGGAATAAGTCATTTGGATCACATTAATGTGATATAGTACGACCGGAATTCCTGAAATCACGTGACTGGCAAGCACGTCCGAGGCAGGGAATACCGGGCGAGTTTAAAGGGTTAAAAAAAAACAACAATAATAAATAGTGTCGGTTGGGAAGACTAGGGTTAGTCTCCTACCGAAAGGGGGGATTGTTGTAGGGTATTCCCAAGCGCAGAGGCACCTGCAGTAAATATCATACTGTTTAAATATTATTTGAGTAACATATAATATTAGTGAACAGTGAGCAGGTTGCAAAGCACCATGGGGCTCAATGAACTTGACCACATTCCACAGGAGCTGAGTAATCCAATCTCAAACAAAAGGCTAATTAAAATGAAAAGCAGACACCCTTGTGGAATGCTGACAAAGGTGCTAGCCTGTTTCTTTTTCTTTCTTTTGGGCCTCCTTATCTCGAGAGACAATGGATACGCGCCTGGAGGTGGTCAGTGGTTTGTGAAGCAGCGCCTGGAGTGGCTATAAAGGCCAATTCTGGAGTGACAGGCTCTTCCACAGGTGCTGCAGAGAAATTTGTTTGTTGGGGCTGTTGCACAGTTGGCTCTCCCCTTGCGCCTCTGTCTTTTTTCCTGCCAACTACTAAGTCTCTTCGACTCGCCACAATTTAGCCCTGTCTTTATGGCTGCCCGCCAGCTCTGGCGAATGCTGGCTGTGCCTGTAATGAGGTGAAAACATGAGTAATCCCCTATCTGTGTTTGGGCCGGTAACGAGGTGAAGATAAGGGGGTATGGAAAACATCATGAGTAATCCCCTGTCTGTGTATGGGCCGGTAACGAGGTGAAGATAAGGGGGTGTGGAAAACATCATGAGTAATCCCCTGTCTGTGTATGGGCCGGTCATGCAGCCCCTCTATGCCTAGTAACCGCTTCTATTGGCCCTAATAATCAATGTATATAATCGATAATCGTTGTGATTGGACCATGTCCGGCCGGGATGGGCTGAGTAACTGTTTGAAAATGTATAAGTATGGATGATTTTCCTTTGTTCGGTGGAGAGGCATCTGGACAGACCAGTGACCTGCTCCCCGCTGGCGTAACTAAATAAACTGTTTGACATTGGAGCAGACCTGAGTGTCGAGTGATTCTTCTAGATTCATTCCCGCTAACAATGCAATAGAATAACTGTAGGTCATTCAGTGGCATTAACTCATAACTTCTTCACCACGCAGCTATGGATTAACAGAAAGCATCCTGTGCTACCAGTAACTTGTCCAAGTTTAATTTCCAGCACAGTGATGACGCCCAGCAGTTAATTAAGTGAAGTATTTATTCTGTATACCAACGATGGTATACTTAAGTGGTGAAAGACCTCCTGTTGGATGATCTTGGGCTAAGTTGGTCCTCATTTAACAGCAATTCTTGAAAGTTTCACTCGTCGATTGCAATCTGGATTTATGGCCTGACTTTATGGAAAATACAGATCTAGACACTGTTGCATTGGAAATCTGCTGATTTTAAATTAAACATGAAATGTTAAGTGTTTCTGCCCCTTACTGATTCAATTTGAATAGTGTTGAACATGTAAGAATGAAGAAGCTTGCATTTATGAAGCGCCTTGTGACATTCTCAGGACTTGTTAAAGTCCTCCCCGAGTGATTGATTCCTTTTGAAATTGTGGGGACTACTTTAGAGGTAGTTGAATTTGGTGCCAGTTATGATTGACTCTGATCTGGTCATTACAAGCTTAAGAACATGCATAATGAAAAATATTCTGCTTTTGCTTCTAAGGAGGAAAAGACGCAATGAAGGCTTTTATGTTTTAATAGGAAAAGTTAGAAAAACAGCAATGGACACATTTTGATTTCTTCGGGAAAGTTCAGTATTTTCTTGACATTGAGGAGCGAGCATGGGAAAACAAATTCTCTCTTGCAAGTGCCCATGTGAATCTGTTAACTGTAAGGCAGCAAAGCTGTAGCTACTTTGCAGAATGCCTTTTGTATAAAAAACCCTGTGGTATTGCTGCCTGTAAGCTGTTATTAAAAAATAAAATTATAACTTTTAAAAAGGGCTGGCGCTAATAATTTGCAAAATCACTGGAATGTACAATTTTGGCTGTAAACTTGGGGAAAATCAGTGCATTCATGATATAGTTACTGACCAGCGGAGTCATAGAGTCATAGCGTCATACAGCATAGAAACAGGCCCTTCGGCCCACTGTGTCCATGCCGACCATAATGCCTACCTATACTAATCCCACCTGCCTGCATTAATTCCATATCCCTCTATACCTTGCTCATTCAAGTACCTGTCCAGATGCCTCTTAAATGTTGTACTGTTCCTACCTCCACCACCTCCTCAGGCAGCTCATTCCAGATACCCACTATTCTTTGTGTGAAAAATTTACCCCTTTGATCCCCTTTAAACCTCCTCCCTCTCACCTTAAATCTATGCCCTCTAGTTTTAGTCACCCCTACTATCGGAAACAGACTCTGGCTATCTACCCTATCTATGCCTCTCATAATTTTACATACCTCTATCATGTCCCCTCTCAGCCTCCTTCTCTCCGGGGAAAACAGACCCAGCCTATCCAATCTCTCTTTATAACTCAAGCCCTCCTAACTAGGCAACATTATTATGAATCTTTTCTGCACCCTCTCTAGCTTAATCATATCTTTCCTGTAGTGCGGCGACCAGAACTGCACACACTACTCCAAATGCGGCCTAACCAACTTTATGTACAACTGTAACATGACGTCCCAACTCTTGTACTCAATGCCTCGGCCGATGAAGGCAAGCATGCCATATGCCTTCTTCACCAGGCAGTGAACTGCAGGTTCAACCTTGATTTGCCATCCCACTTGTACAATCATAATCCAGCATTCTCACCCAATTTCACTTGGATGAAGAAATTGTTGCCTTGTTAATTTTATACAGTGCCTCATTAGTCAAAATTAGGGCATTTGCCATTTTGCAGATGTTTGCAAACAATTTTACCTCAAATGTGTGGAACTGATTTGAAAATCCTGATAACAGTTGGTTTTCTCGGTCCAAAACAAAATCATGTTAAACCAGTGACTGAAAGGAGGAGTTTTTTTCATGTTTGCGCTTTGGGCCAGGGCTGTTCATTTTCCTGTCAATTAACACCCTCATTGCACTAACGCTTTGTCTTTCAGCACACCAATTAACATGTCTCTGTGACCCTGTCCTATCAACAACTTCCTTTTTGTTATCTCTTTCCCCACCCCTGCTTTATTTGCTTAAAACCTATTACATTTCTAACCTTTTCCAGTTCTGATGAAAGGTCACTGACCTGAAATGTTAACTCTGCTTCTCTCTCCACAGATGCTGCCAGACCTGCTGAGTATTTCCAGCATTTCTTGTTTTTATTTCAGATTTCCAGCATCTGCAGTATTTTACTTTTATACTAAAAGGAGGAGGCTGGGCAGCCAGCTAAGCAGATGCTTGAGTGCATTTCATGGTACCATTCTTGCAGATGTAAGTAAGTCAGTGCTAAATGTCCTACACAATATAAAACATACAATACTGTCAGTAAAACTGTACATGCTGTAATATCCTAGATGCAAAAAAATTAATTTTCTCAGGTTTGAAGATAATTTGTGCCAAGTATGATTGACAGGTTTTCACATCATTTATCCACACTAGGGCAAGAAGTCAAGTATTCTTTGAAAAAAAAACAAGCAGACTGGATAAAAATGCTACAAGCTGAATTTTACCAGCCCCTCAACAGATCGGGGCGCGGAGGCCAGTAAAGTTCTGCAGGGAGAGCCTCGCGACGTTGAGAAGGGCCCGCCGCATTTTACCAGCAGCTGGGGGACCTCAGTGTGGACCCCCCCCACCCCCACCCCGCCACCTGATGGCAGGCCCCTCATCACCATATGCAAAGTGACATTAATCATATGTAAATAAACTTACCTGCAGGCGGCCATCCCACGCCAATATTATGGCCGCCGTTCGTGCTTTGCGCGACTTCGGAACTCCACACGGAGTTCCGAGGCGGGAACCTGGTCGGGGAGGAGGGGGGGAGGAACAAAATTTTCAGGGCGGGAGGGGTGGGGGAGAAGGGAAAACAAATGTTATTGGTTGTGTGGTGGGAAGGGGTTAGAGGCCAAATGTTAGAAGATTGGCGGGGTGGGGGGGGGTGGTGGGTTGTTCGGGAAGGGAATAAAGTTTTTTCTGACATTCAGTGCCACTTAAATGACCATGGGGGGGTCGGGGGGGTTGGGGAAGGGCCTCCATCAGAAAAATTTTGATTTATTAAGATTTCACAAACTACCACTTTAAATATTAAAATTGTATTGAAGGGCTTAAAGCTCTTTAAAAATGATGTCGGTGCCTGTGCAATAGCGCTGGACGCCATTGCTGGGGACACGGCGGCCGCCCCTTACGTCATCGGGGGTGGCCGCTCCACTCCCTCTATTTAAATCAGCCCCTGCACGTAATATCGCGGGGGCTCAGCGACAGCGTATCCACGCGGGATGCACGGCGCCACTAGAGTGCACCGCCACGAACCGCAGAACATTCGTAAAATACAGCCCTATGTGTCTACAAGTGACCTGCATGTGCCATTTTCCATTTCAGTCTAGCTTCCGTAAACACAATTGGCAACATTGGTAAAGACACTTTAAATGTAATTAATACATATCTACCTATTATTCTTTCTTTTGGGCCTCCTTATCTCGAGAGACAATGGATACGCGCCTGGAGGTGGTCAGTGGTTTGTGAAGCAGCGCCTGGAGTGGCTATAAAGGCCAATTCTGGAGTGACAGGCTCTTCCACAGGTGCTGCAGAGAAATTTGTTTGTTGAAATTAATTGTTTGCAGAAATTAATACATATCTACCTATTATAAAAGTTTGAATACAGCACTTTGTTTCTACATGCATTCGCTTATTTTTTGTCATGCACTATTTGTCATAATTTTTAAAGTATTGCACACGTGTGGTAATCTGTAGACTCCAGTTCTCACTTTTTTACTAGTCTCTATAATTTCCAATTTGTCAAACTCTCCTTCCTTCATCAATTTTCTTTGTTTCTCTCTCTTTCCCCCCCTCCCCGCCAATATTATTCAGCAGCTTGCTTCAGCGTTAGTAAAATCGTATCAAGTAACACCTACTCACTAATAGCCCAAGTACTCAGTTTGGGTTTCTCCAGCATCACTCCGCTCCAGACTTCTTCACAGCTTTGATACAGACATTCCCATGAGAGTTGAAGGGGAGAGGAAACAGTAACTGCCCTCGCCATCAACTAAGAGTGGCACCAAGGAGCCCTACAAAATCTGGTCAATGTGGGTCAAAGGGAAAACCTTCCAATGGCTGGAGTTATGCCTGATGCAAAGGAAGATGCTTGTGGCTGTTAGGGGCCAGTTTCATCACTGCAGGAGTTCCTCTGGGATGTGACCTTGGCCCAACCATCTTCAGCTGCTTCAAATCCTTCCATTAGTAGGTCAAAATTGGGGCAGTGTGCTGACAGTTCCAATCACGCTACTTTGAGAAGAAAACAGCCCATGCCAGCCTACAACAAGACCTGGACAAGTGACCATCTCAAACAAGGTGGGGCCCAGCTACCTCACCTTGAACTCCAGTGCACCTCCATTGCCAAATCCCTCATCAGGAACACAGCTACTGGATGAGGAGTGACTTACCTCTCCACCATCTTCAAGGCTTGAGCTAGGGGTATGATTGAATGCTTATCATTTTCCTGCATGTGCTGCAGTTGCAGCATCGCTTGTAGCTTAACACCGTCCAGGACACAACAGTTTGTTTGTTTGCTTCCCCTGCCACTAGACTCCATACCGACACTGCCACACTATGACCACAGATTGTGTAATCTACAGGGTGCACAGTAGCATGGTTATTTTGGCAGAACCTCCCTCTAGCAGTCTCACACCATCCTGACTTGGACGTGCATTGCTAGGTCAGAATTCCAGAATTCCCTCCCTAATATAATTGTGGGAGCACCAACCCCACAAGGGCTGTGGTTGTTCATGGAGAAAGTGAACCATCATTTTCTCCGGATGACTAAGGATATGTAATAAATGCAAATAAAAATAGAGGTTAAAGAGTGATGGATGTCTGAAAAGAATTTTAAGGTTGTTGTAACGAGCTCTTATCTCCCCCTCCCCTCTCCTACACCTTTCTCTTCTGAAAACCAAGTGCTGACACTGGCAGTTGGATTTGTCAGTGATTGAGGAGGGAGACTCTGGTTTATGTTAGAGTTAGGGATGCTCTATCAGGACACAATGTTTATAGGACAGTCTGTATCCTTGATATTGGTCTGTTTTCTTTTTTCCTCTTTGTTTCCCAGGTTCCTGAGCCACTGCAACCTCCTCTGCTTTGTCGGTTTTTCCTGCTTCCGTATCTACCTGCCTGGCCACCACCTCAGCAATTCCGAGTGTGGTAAATGTCAAGGGATGGACTGTCATTTGGGTGATTTTGCAGGTGCCCTGGTGAATCCTCCACCGTTCTAGGGAGCCAGTCCACCTCTGTAAATATCTTATATCTTTCATTATTCCTCCTTTTCGTCTCTCAAATGACTAAAACAAAATTAACCATCTCTTATTTTTCCATTTTAGAGATAACTCTAACTTTTTTGTTTACTGCTCTCCACCTTCCCTTTGTCCGGTACCTTTATTAATTTTTTTTAAAAACAAGTTGTGTCCCTGTAATTTGTTCCCGTTCTGACGAAGGGTCTACATCTGAAATCTTAGCTTAATTGTCTTTCTGATGCTGGCCAACCTGTAATGCTGCCATCATTTCCTGTTTTTGCTTGAATTTAATTAGTCGTTCCCCGTGCCCCCCACACCCTCCTTTTTAGATTACACTATCCAGTTGGATACGAGCGGTGCTCATATACAGCTGAAAAGAAGCAGGAAAGACACAGCAGTCAAAGCTAGTGAGGTGAAGCAAAGTGAACAGTGTAATGCAGAACGCTTCAATACCTCTTTCAATGTACTTGCCACAGCAGGCTACACTACTGGACTTTACTGCTGGGAGGTTAATGTGAAAAATATTCCCTCGTGGGCTGTGGGAATAGCCTACCTGAGTATCCCTTGCATGCTAGCAGGAAGCTGGCTGGGAGCTGAGGAATATTCCTGGGTATTTTCTTGCTCGGAAAAGGGTCTATGTTGTACTCAACATGACGTAGAAGCGATGGCTTTCCACTATGAAAAGCCCCGAGAAAACATTGGAGTTTATCTGGATTGTGACAGTGGCATTCTTGCATTTTATGATGCAAGTTTTATGCAGTGCTTCTACATGTTATATTGTACACTGAAAGCACCAGTGTTTCTTGCCTTTTGACCGCAATTTAATGAGTGAAGAGTTTGTGATGGTTCCTATGATAATCCATAGCAGTCTTCTTCTTTGGCCTCCTTATCTCGAGAGACAATGGGTAAGCGCCTGGAGGTGGTCAGTGGTTTGTGAAGCAGCGCCTGGAGTGGCTATAAAGGCCAATTCTAGAGTGACAGGCTCTTCCACAGGTGCTGCAGAAAAATTTGTTTGTCGGGGCTGTTACGCAGTTGGCTCTCTCCTTGCGCTTTTGCCTTTTTTCCTGCCAACTGCTAAGTCTCTTCGACTTGCCACACTTTAGCCCCGCCTTTATGACTGCCCGCCAGCTCTGGCGAACGCTGGCAACTGACTCCCACGACTTGTGATCAATGTCACAGGACTTCATGTCGTGTTTGCAGACGTCTTTGAAGCAGAGACATGGACGGCCGATGGGTCTGATACCAGTGGCGAGCTCGCTGTACAATGTGTCTTTGGGGATCCTGCCATCTTCCATGCGGCTCACATGGCCAAGCCATCTCAAGCACCGCTGACTCAGTAGTGTGTATAAGTTGGGGATGTTGGCCGCCTCGAGGACTTCTGTGTTGGAGATACGGTCCTGCCACCTGATGCCAAGTATTCTCTGGAGGCAGCGAAGATGGAATGAATTGAGACGTCGCTCTTGGCTGACATACGTTATCCAGGCCTCGCTGCCGTAGAGCAAGGTACTGAGGACACAGGCTTGATACACTCGGACTTTTGTGTTCCGTGTCAGTGTGCCATTTTCCCACACTCTCTTGGCCAGTCTGGACAAAGCAGTGGAAGCCTTTCCCATGCGCTTGTTGATTTCTGCATCGAGAGACAGGTTACTGGTGATAGTTGAGCCTAGGTAGGTGAACTCTTGAACCACTTCCAGAGCGTGGTCGCCAATATTGATGGATGGAGCATTTCTGACGTCCTGCCCCATGATGTTCGTTTCCTTGAGGCTGATGGTTAGGCCAAATTCATTGCAGGCAGCCGCAAACCTGTCGATGAGACTCTGCAGACACTCTTCAGTGTGAGATGTTAAAGCAGCATCGTCAGCAAAGAGGAGTTCCCTGATGAGGACTTTCCGTACTTTGGAATTCACTCTTAAACGGGCAAGGTTGAACAACCTGCCCCCTGATCTTGTGTGGAGGAAAATTCCTTCTTCAGAAGACTTGAACGCATGTGAGAGCAGCAGGGAGAAGAAAATCCCAAAGAGT
The DNA here is from genome assembly GCF_036365525.1 of Heterodontus francisci. Classification (NCBI taxonomy): domain Eukaryota; kingdom Metazoa; phylum Chordata; class Chondrichthyes; order Heterodontiformes; family Heterodontidae; genus Heterodontus; species Heterodontus francisci. The sequence continues at coordinate 17,303,138 of NC_090378.1, forward strand.
GTGGGTGCGAGAACACAGCCCTGTTTCACGCCACTCAGGATAGGAAAGGGGTCTGATGAGGTGCCACCATGTTGAATTGTGCCTTTCATATTGTCATGGAATGAGGTGATGATACTTAGTAGCTTTGGTGGACATCCAATCTTTTCTCGTAGTCTGAAGAGACCACGTCTGCTGACGAGGTCAAAGGCTTTGGTGAGATCAATGAAAGCAATGTAGAGGGGCATCTGTTGTTCGCGGCATTTCTCCTGTATCTGACGAAGGGAGAACAGCATGTCAATGGTGGATCTCTCTTCTCGAAAGCCACACTGTGCCTCAGGGTAGACGCGCTCGGCCAGCTTCTGGAGCCTGTTTAGAGCCACTCGAGCAAAGACTTTCCCCACTATGCTGAGCAGGGAGATTCCACGGTAGTTGTTGCAGTCACCGCGGTCACCTTTGTTTTTATAGAGGGCGATGATATTGGCATCGCGCATGTCCTGAGGTACTGCTCCCTCGTCCCAGCACAGGCAAAGCAGTTCATGTAGTGCTGAGAGTATAGCAGGCTTAGCACTCTTAATTATTTCAGGGGTAATGCCGTCCTTCCCAGGGTCTTTTCCGCTGGCTAGAGAATCAATGGCATCACTGAGTTCCGATTTTGTTGGCTGTATGTCCAGCTCATCCATGACTGGTAGAGGCTGGGCTGCATTGAGGGCAGTCTCAGTGACAACATTCTCCCTGGAGTACAGTTCTAGGTAGTGCTCAACCCAGCGGTCCATTTGTTTGTGTTGGTCAGTGATTATGTCCCCTGATTTAGATTTGAGGGGGGCGATCTTCTTGATGGTTGGCCCAAAAGCTCTCTTAATGCCATCATACATTCCTCTGATGTTTCCGGTGTCTGAGGCCAGCTGAATATGACTGCATAGGTGTTGCCAGTAGTCATTTGCGCAGCGCCTGGCTGTTCTTTGTGCAGCGCTTCTGGCTGCTTTAAGTGCCACGGATGTTATCTCGCTGGGGGCTTTCTTGTAGTTTAACAGTGCAGTGCGCTTAGCGGCTATGACAGGTTCCAGATCTTCATTATGAGATTGAAACCAGTCTGCATTTCTCTTCGCACTTTTACCGTTGGTGGTCAAAGCTGACTCATAGATGGCGTCTCTGATGTGGGCCCACTTGGTCTCAGCATCCCCTGTGGGAGAGTTTTGAAGGGCTGTTACAAGTGAATTTAGAAATTTTTGTAACAGCTGTGGATGAGAAATTCTGCTCGTGTTGATGCGCGGGTGGCCCTTCTGCTTGGAATGATGCAACTTCTTTGGTCTGAGTCTAACCTTGCTGCACACCAGGGAGTGGTCGGTGTCACAGTCCGCACTGTGGAAGCTGCGTGTGATTTGAACACTGTTTAAGGCGGCTTGCCTTGTGACGATGAGGTCTAGCTGGTGCCAACGACGCAATCTTGGGTGCCTCCATGAAATCTGGTAACAGGGTTTAGTGTGAAAGAACGAGTTGGTAATGCAGAGGTTGTGATAGGTACACACAGTCTCTGCCCATTCTCATTCATCCTTCCAACGCCATAGTGCACAAGGCAGGAGGGCCATGAGTCATGGTCGGCCCCAACCCTGGCATCAAAGTCCCCCAGCAGGAACAGGTGTTCGGTGTTGGGGATGCTGCTAATGATGTTATGGAGTTCCTCGTAGAACTGGTCTTTAGCTTCAGGTGGGGAGCAGTGTTGGAGCATAGATGCTGAGTAGGTGTACTGGACCAGAGGTGGTGAGCTGTCGGATGGACAGTATGCGTTCCGAGCCATTTGAAGGTGGCTCTATCATGCTGAGCAAGGAGTTTCTGATGGCGAAGCCCACGCCATGCTGTCTTGGTTCTTCAGGATCCCTGCCCTGCCAGAAGAAGGTGTAGTCTTGCTCTGTTAGAGATCCACTCGCGGGGAAGCGTGTCTCCTGAAGTGCTGCAATGTCTACATTCAGTCTACTGAGCTCGTTGTTCATGATGGCGGTCTTCCGAGAATCATTGATTTGTGTAAGGTCTTCCGACAGGCCAGGACACATAGTTCTGACGTTCCAGTTTGCAAAACGAAGGGCTGGTACCTTCTTTCCTTTTTTCATGTTGTTTGGTGCGGTGTTGCAGTCCACCTTTCGGGCAATGACCCTGAGCTCCAAGCACCCATTGAAGCAGGTGGACTGTGGCGGGACAGAACCTTATTGACCGGGGTCTGCCCGGTTTGAGGCGGGCGGTAGCTGTCCAGTGAGGTGCGATGACCTCTCCCACCGACAAAGGCAACCCGTGGCACCCAATCTCTACGTCAATTTAGTTGAACTTATAACCCGTAACTGCTGCCTTCCGTGTTGTTTCAGTTGCTGTTAGGCAACTATGGAGTGACCTCTCCATGGCGCATGCCTGGGCGAATGTGAGGAGGTTGAGAGTTGCCCAATCGTCAAAACCCCCCTCTCGGCCTTTCTGGTGGGGTCCAAAGGAGTGCAGAGCACGATGTTGGCACCGGTATGGCTGCAGGAACTGCCGGACACATGCCAAAGGTGACACATGACCGCCTACGGGGTTCCGCTCCGGATTTTCTGTTAGGGTTTACTCCCTTAGCCTTGGTCTCTCCCGAGACGCCCACAAGGCAGTGGGGTTGTTAGGGCCCCTACACAGGTGTAGGATGATGCCGGTGGGAGGAGGGGGTGCAAGGGGGAGGGGTGGAGGGAAGGGGGTGCGAGGGGGAGCTGGGAAGGGGGCTGTAAGGGGGTAGAGGGGGTGCAGGGGAAGGGAGTGCAGGGGGAAGATGGTGCGAGGGGGGGGATGGGAAGGGATTGTGAGGGGGGAGAGGGGTGCGGGGGGTGGTGAGCTGAGAGAGTGGAGCTGGGAAGGGGAATGGGGGGGTGGAGGGGGGGAAGGGGAGGGGGGGGGGAAAGGGGATGCAGGGAATAAGCCATTTCCTCAGTTCCCACCATCGACACCTGGAAATCTCCTCCGCGTCCTTCGGGAGGTGAGCGACATCCTCGTGCGCTGGTACCAGCATTGCCGACAGTGCGCTGCAGATGCTCTCCGAGCCATCTCCCGCGGGCACTTTGAAGTTGCGGCCGAGGAGCTGTTTGTGGATTTTTGGGTGTTCGGGGCACCTTTTCGCAAGGCTACCCTCGGGTCCCGCTGCTCCTTCTCTTCAATGGACTTACCGCACGCCGTGGCCGCGGACACTCTGGACGGTGAAGACAGCAGGATCGGAGATCAAAGTATCACCAGCTGTACTTTTCAGTTTCATCCGGACTGCGATCAATTTCGTTGAGAAAACAAAGAGCAGGTATGGCTGGGGGAGGGCAGTGGGCCTAGGTAACATAAACTAGCTGTTAGCTTGTAGTTAGGGCTAAAATGAACTGATTAAAGAGCCAGGGGAGTTTAAACAGTTTAACAGGGTAGATTTGGGGGAGAAAACATTAGGAATGGGAGCAGATGGCCATGGATAGAGTTGAACAGCAAGGGAGCTTCCTAGGGAGCTTACAGCCCAGGGGCCATCTTCAATTCAGTATTATAAACTGAAATACCATTATAGCAATGTATATTTTCGAATTAGAGTATACTATTCTAAACATATAGGCTTTCTAATTGGTGGGGACACCTCTGGCAGGATGGGAGTTCTCGGAAGAGCCTCCTGCCCCTGACCATATCTCTGACCCCACAGTCATGTGCAAGTCAGAAGCTGGCACTACAGTCTTTGCCAGAGAGTTGCACTAGATAGGAGTCATTCTGTGGCAGGCCTCTCTTCCAACGTTTTAGCTTAATTGCCATGTGCACACACACGAGTGGGTGCATTGTAAACTGTCAGGAAAGGAGGAGCGCAATGCCGCCAGCCCTATCAGCCCCAAAGCCTAGGGAAATATTTGCAATTACTTTTTGTTGTTTTAATGATTTTGAGATATGATTTAATTTGTTTTCTGTCCCAGCAGTCAAGCCTGAGAAAATATTTCTTAAACTTGTTCCCGGAAACTTTTAATTATTGTTGTTTTATGAGGAAAGATTGGACAGGCTAGGCTTGTATCTGCTGGACTTTAGAAGAATAAGAGGTGACTTGATTGAAACATAGAAGATCCTGAGGGGTCTTGACAGGGTGGTTGTGGAAAGGATGTTTCCCCTTGTGGGAGAATCTAGAACTAAGGGTCACTGGAAAGGCCTGCTTGGGTCTGCAAATGAAACCCGACCTGAGCCCAACAGAACCACATCTGACCCGGCCCAAGTCCTTTCTTTTTTCCCCGCGCCTGACTCGACCCGACGCAAACCGACTACCAGAATATAATCAACTTTATTGAAGAGGTTGTGCTCCACCGTGGATGGAATCGCTCACTGCAGACTAGTAGGGAATGTTTCCTGTCTTGATGTCCTGGATGTCACTGTGTCCGATGCGGCCCGACACGACCCAAGCCCGAATGCCGGACCCGGAAGAGCGACCCGACCCGAACCCGACATGTGTCGTTGGGTCTTGTCAGGTTTGGGTCGGGTAGCCATGCTCTAGGTCACTGTTTAAAAATAAGGGGTCACCCACTTAAGACAGAGATGAAGAGAAATTTTTCTCTCAAAGATCATGAGTCTTTGGAATTCTCTTCCTCAAAAGGCAGTGGAAGCAGAGTCTTTGAATATTTTTAAGGCAGAGGTAGATAGTTTCTTGATATGCAAGGGGGTGGAAGGTTATCGGGGTAAGTGGAAATGTGGAGTAATTAGTTCAGCCATGAACATATTTAATGGTGGAGCAGTCTCAAAGGGCAGAGTGGCCTACTCCTGCTCCTAGTTGTTATGTTCGTATGCTTTACAATACGAAACCGTTGCTGATTCTCTTGACTGTAATTGAATGTGATTAAGTTTTCCATTTCTCTATGCTATTACAGTGACTTAATTTTTTTTATTGCTCCTTATCAATTATTCCGAATGGCATTTCACCTGTTCAATGATTGGAAAAGGGATAGAGGAGCTGCTGTTAATCGATCTATAGCTTTGAACTATCCATCACATATCTAAAGACTGAAAGAGATTGTTTTGCCTGAAAGCACACTACATTGGCGTTTGATTGAGGCTTTTATTGCTACCTTTTATTTTTCAGTATATATGCATAATCTAAAACCAATATCTGTTGAAATATGTGCTCTAATATGGCAAATAGGCTGTCTAAAATTCTTTTTAATCCAGTACATGGACTATGATCTAGTTCCATGTCAGTGGTTATGTCCTATAATAAATGTCCTAGACCCGAACATCTTCAGATGCTTCATCAGAAAACTTCCCTCGAGCACAAGGTCAGAAGTGAGGATGTTCACTGATAATTGAACAGTGTTCAGTGACAATATTGAAAATGCTGGTCCCTTTAATTAAACAAGACTCATTTCAGTGTTAATAGAGAGCAGGTGATGCTCATTATCGTTTTGCATTTAAAGGCTGGGTTTTTAGCCAGTTGGGGAGTTACCTCTGGACAGAGAGTTTGTTTAGAAGGTAAGATTGGGAATAGAGATGTGGACTGAACTATGAATTGACAATCAAGCAGTTGTGGATCAGAGACTGTCATTGGCTTCCTCATTTTGGTGAATGGACATCTGCCTATTTAACATTCAGTTCCATTGGCAACTCCTCAGATACTGAAGTAGTCAGTTCCCAAATGCAGCAAGACCCAGACAGCATTCAGGCTTGGGCTGATAAGTGGCAATATTCACCAACAAGAGGGAATCCAACTATCTCCCCTTGACATTCAATGGCATTAAGATTGCTGAATCACCCACTATCAATGTCCTGGGGGGTTACTATTGACCAGAAGCTGAACGGGACCAGCCATATAAGTACTGTGGCAGCAAGAGTAGGTCAGAGGCTGGGAATCCTATGGCAAGTATCTCACCTCCTGACTTCCCAATGCCTGTCCACCATCAATAAGGCACAAGTCAGGAGTGTAATAGAATACACCCCACGTGCCTGGATGAGTACAGCTCCTACGACACTCCAGAAGCTCAACATCATCCAGGACAAAACAGCCAATCCACCGCCTTAAACATTCACTTCCTCCACCAACACCAGCACACCCTAGCAGCAGTGTGTACCATCTGCAAGATGCCCTGTAGTAACTCACCAAGGCTCCTTCAACAGGCCCTTGGAAACCCACAACCTCTGACACCAAGAAGGACAAGGACCCAGACTCATGGGAACACCACCACCTGCAAGTTCTGCTCCAAGTCACACACCATCCTGACTTGGAACTATATCACCATTCCTTCACTGTTGCTGGGTCAAAATCCTGTCACTCCCTCCCTACCAGCACTGTGGGTATCTCCACACTACACAGACTGCAGCAGTTCAAGAAGGCGGCTCACCATCATCCCATCTCAAAGGCAATTAGGGATGGGCTGAGATATAGTTACACGGTTAATGTTATCAGTAAGAATATATATATCTAGAAATTAATTTTAGTTTTTAATACACTTTAAAGCAATTGTGCTTTTCACCACTATGACCTAGATCATAACGGAGCACAATGTGAAGTCAAATGTATAATTATATGTTTACTGGCCATTTAAGCTGGGTGCTTTAGGGTGCCTACAGGACATCTGTTCTCTGGGGAAGTACTGATACAAGCTGCATCATAGAATTTTTTTTTGAGGTACTCATAAGTGTGCTAATAGATGAAGGTCAGGTCAGGGAACATGGGATGCCTTCTTTTGCCTGGCTGAATGCATTATTTAGGGGAAGCCTGCAAAGCAGGCCCAGTTAATGCAATTTGGGAGACCCTTTGACAATCATGAGGTAGTACTGTTGGGTCGGAGACCTGATGCAATAGATCTTCATCCCGTTTCCTTCTCTATGCCTGGGAACTGCATATTCACCTGTGCAATGAAGAGGAAAATCTGCTCTGATTTTTCTTTGAGAAACTGAATTGGTGCTCAGTGACCTTTCTAGAAGATATTTGCATAGTCTAGGGAACATAATCCTTTTTCTAACTGAGGTGGAACTTTTAGTACAAAGTTCACCTGATTTCTTTGTCACATTTTATGACACATCAGCTGGTATTTACAGATATGTGCTCTTTATAAGTGTTACATGATTGTATACAGTTTGGGAGCAGTATGTCCCAAAACATTTCAAGGCATTTCCTTCAGGATTTGGATTAAGCAAGCAGAATGGTTACAGGAATAGCTTGAGATGTCAGTCATCACCTGCTGCAAACAGAACGAATGAATGAACCGATGTACGAGGAAGTGCCAACTCTCCCAGAACTGATTAAGTCTGACTCTACTGTGATATAAAGACCAACCGAATATCTGGAACTGTGCTATTCATTTTTAAATTATTTAATTGTTACTAATAAAGATTCTGCTTTAATGCATTTAGTCTTGCTTGCATGTCTGTCTGAACGTGTTACTTCTGGAGCACTTCTTATATGTCTGTTTTCAAATGGGGAAAGCCGTATGTAAACATCTCACCAGCAGGATTTGTTGATAAACCAGTTAGAATGCCCTTTTGTGGAAAGAACAATCTTGCCAATTATTCTGTCTATAGGGTCAAATGTTGAAATTATTCAACACACTAGATTTCATATTTTACAATAGTGAGTAAATTTATCTGTTGAATTATTTTTATGCCTTTTTAAACTATAGCCTGGATTTGGATCGATGGAGATAGATTTTAACATGGGCCGCTTGGTGTGAACAAGATGGTAGTGGCGTTAAAATAACTGCAGCGTATATTAACACGAGTGATAGGGGCCTATCAGTGGGTGGCTGGAATACCCCCAGTCTTGGGCAGTAGGCCCCTTTAATATGCGAGGCTCCATTCCACACTCTGACTGACTGCTTTTACTCAATGGATACAGTTGAAGATTTTCAATCAGTAATGGGTTGAAGGGTTATGGAGAACGGGCAGGAAAATGGAGTTGAGGCCAAGATGAGATCAGCCATGATCGTATTAAATGGCGGAGCAGGCTCGAGGGGCTGAATTGCCTACTCCTACTCCTAGTTCTTATGATGGGCCTGAGAGACGCACATAACTGTCCTCTCACAGTCAGCTGCCGAGCTAATGCTGCAGGGCCAGTGGGCAGAAATGTGATAGATAAGTCCAACCTGTTGGGGGCTGAGGGAACTCTAATGGTTGTAGTAGATGCACCCCAGGCACCAATAGGACAGGGAAGACATCAGTCCTATGTTGATACTGAGTTGGAAGAGGACCTAATTGTTAGAGGGGTGAGGTGAATATTGGTGGATAAGCATGGCAGGCACCTTCATTCCCTTGCTGTCATGAGACTGAATGTGAAGGACCTTGGTATTAATATTTGTAATCATTGGCCATAAATACCCAGACCACCAGTGGTCAGTTGGGCCTTAATAATCAGACTATTTGTACCCAGTTTGCCATTTTTATAGAGACCGTTAATGATCAGTCGGACTATTTTAATTGACATGTTGGGGATAATTTAAGTAAACTTAGCCGAGCATCTTATACAAGCATCTGAGGTACAACTGTAATGTGTAGGATACCCATAGTGTTGCCTCACCACCCCTTGCTGACTCTCAGTGCAGGCCCATGAGCCAGCCGCTGTGCCTATAACAAATGCAACTTCTGATAATAGATGGGCTGGTAAGATGGGCAGAGCAGTGGCAAATGGAATTTAATCCTGAGTAGTGTGAGGTAATGCATTTTGGAAGGACTAACAAGGCAAGGGAATATACAATGGATGGTAGGACCCTAGGAAATACTGAAGATCAGAGGGATCTTGTTGTACTTGTCCATAGATCACTGAAGGCAGCAGCACAGGTAGATAAGGTGTTTAGGAAGGCAAATGGGTTACTTGCCTTTATTAGCCGAGGCATAGAATATGAGAGGAGGGAGGTTATGATGGAGCTGTATAAAACGCAAGGTAGGCCACAGCTGGAATACTGTGTACAGTTCTCGTCACCGCACTATAGGAAGGATGTGGTTGCACTAGAGAGGGTGCAGAGGAGATTCACCAGGATGTTAAAATAAAAGCAAAATACTGCGGATGCTGGAAATCTGAAATAAAAACAAGAAATGCTGGAAATACTCAGCCGGTCTGGCAGCATCTGTGGAGAGAGAAGCAGAGTTAACGTTTCAGGTCAGTGACCCTTCTTCAGAACTCAGAGATCTGCCATTCTTACCTGTTCTGGCCTATATGTGACTCCAGACCCACAACAATGTTGTTGACTCCTAACTGCCCTCTGAAATGGTCTAGCAAGCCACTCAGTTCAAGGGCAATAGGTGATGGGCAAAAAATGCTGGCATAGCCAGTGACACCCATATTCCCCAAATGAATATAAAAAAAATGCTCAAAGAATTGTGCCAATTTTGTATTTAGAGTACAGTGCTTTAAAAGTATTGCAGAACTGTGTTTCTTCTAGGAAATGGTGAATTCAGTAAGCATTATCATTTTCTATTTTTATGGGTATTCTAATACCCACAACAACAACAGCAACTTACATTTATCCAGCACCCTTAATGTTATAAAACGTCCCAAGACGCTTCCTAGGCGCGTTATAAAGCAACATTTGACACTGAGCTACACAAGGTGCTATTAGGGCAGATGGCCAAAAATTTGGTAAAAGAGGTAGGTTTTAAAGAACATCTTAAAGGAAGAAAGAGAGGTCTAGAGTCAGTGAGGTTTAGGGAATGGCTGCCAGAGACACCTGAAAAATTACTTGATGCAATATCTGGCCATGTGTCTTTCAGGCAGCCTTTGGACACAGTCTGTTCCCCAGAATTGGTGCTCATTGCACCTGCTGTGCGGCCATTAGATGTGTTTCAACATGTGCCCAAATGACTTTAGTCAGTTGCTATTTTCCTCCCTTTAATTGAGTAAAGCAAGGCATTCTGATTAAAGCAATAAGCTATAATGGAAGAAATGGTGTTGGATATGTGTGGCCAGTCTTGTTACTGGCTGCCAAGCAAGTTTTCTTGAGGCTAGAACTTCTGTCTTTACATAGAATGACAAATCTTGCTGGCATGTCCTCTCCCACAAATCGGGATAAATTCTACCAATAAAATATGACAACACTGAACTTATAAATAAGTAACATATTAACCTATTAAAGAAAGTACACCTGAATGTGATTTCTTTATTACACCAGCAATGTCAGCAATAAAATTCATAGTTGATCTTGATACGGTTCAATATAAATTAGTATAATTTCATAAGTTCGATCATTTGGGAGCAGAAGAGCCTTCAGCTTGACTCCAATAATGAAATCTACAGGCATATTTCTCCTGTCTCTGGAGTGTCTTATCTCTGTCTACATTGTAAGATGTTCTGCGGTGAAGCTGGTGAATAATGGTTACGAAAATTTGGTCATTGCTATTAACCCTGAAATTCCAGAGGATCCAAAACTCATTACAAAAATTCAGGTAGGAAAGTTAACTGAATTCCCAATGCAATTGTTGACTGTTCTTCATTATTTGTATATAAGTTATTGTAAGCAGTTGGTCAAACCGTTAAAAGGGCACTTTAACAATTTGACATTCCACAAGTTTTCTTTTGTGGCAAGTCAAGAGTCTGCAGGAACATAGAAGTGCATGATTCATCCCCTCGTGCTTGTTAACACCATTCAATTATGCCATGGCTGATCTGTAGCTTAATTGCATTAACCCTTAATGGGCTCACCTAACAAAAATCTATCAATCTCAGTTTTGAAATTTTCATTGACCCTCAGCTTCAACAGCTTAACGGGGAGATGGTTCCAGATTTCCATTACTCTTTGTGTGAAGAAGTTCTTCCTAGCACCAGCCATGGAGGGCCTGGCTCTAATGTTTAAGGTTATGCCATCTTGTTCTGGACTGTCACACCAGAGGCAGTAGTTTCTCTTTATCCACCTTATCAAATCCTTTAATCATCCATAACATGAAAAATCCATCATCTTGCAAAACAAGCGAGTAGAAAATCAACACAGGCAGAGTTTCAGTTTAGCCCAAATGGATTTCACACTCTTCCCTCTGTGGGAAGACAGCTCTCAAGTCCTGTCAGGTTGACAAAAACCACAACTTAAGGCCCCCCAAATCTGGACAGGGGTACTCTTGGAGTTTAATCAGTTAAAACCCCATATCATCTAGAAGGTGAGTTTTCGTTGCTTGATCAGCTAGGATCACCCTACTGAGGTATAGGGTAGCAACTTACAGGGTTATCTGGAGCCCAGTGGGAAGAATGTCAATTCACAGTGATGGGTCTGGCTGCCCAGGTACCCATAATTAGATAGATTGGCTTGATGTTTAATTTATTTTTGCCGAAAATGATAACATACTAATAAACTTGGACTGTTCAGTTGTGAAAGTAAACAACTTAGACGGGATCAAGTAAATCAAATATTAAATGATAACATAAACATTGATAAGACAGCTTCAAGTGAGAGTAAGGCCATGTTAGCTAACGAAAAGGATTGTCAGGAAAACTTTCATCAGAGTCATCAAGTGGAGGGAGATGATGTGATGCAGAGAGGGAATGGCACGTTTTTTCTCAATGAATCAATTAAAGTGGGCTCAATGTGCTTCACTTGTATCAGTCTTATTATTGCAATTTCCAATAGTATTTCACATGGAGAGTGAAGACCAAGAGGGGAGTTTACAATGGTGCTGCTAGTTGGCAATGAGCTGGTAGCACCCCTAAAATGATGAGAGGAAACCGACTGCCTTGTTCCCGCTCACAATTCCCTGAGGGCTTACATCGGACCTTGGTTGACATTGTGAGCCACAACAGAGCAATTTTCATTTATATAGCACCTTTAATGTAGTAAAACATCCCAAGGCACATCACAGGAGCCTAATCAGTCATAATTTGAATTTCATCACTCCACTTTGCCTTCAGCTGCCTAGGCCCTAAGCTCTGGAATTCCCCCCCTAAGCCTCTCCACTTCTCCATCTCTCTCTCCTTCTTCAAGGGGAGGCGGTGGCGTAGTGGTATTGTCACTGGACTAGTAACCCAGAGACCCAGGGTACTGCTCTGGGGACATGGGTTCAAATCCCACCACAGCAGAAGGTGGAATTTGAATTCAATTAATAAATCTGGAATTAAAAAGCTAGTCTAATGATGGCCATGAAACCATTGTCGATTGTTGCAAAAATCCATCTGGTTCACTAATGTCCTTTAGGGAAGGACATCTGCTGTCCTTACCTGGTCTGGCCTACATGTGTTTCCAGACCCACAGCAATGTGGTTGACTCTTACATGCCCTCTGAAATGGCCTAGCAAGCCACTCAGTTAGGGCAATTAGGGATGGGCAATAAATGCTGGCCTGGCCAGCGACGCCCACGTCCCATGAATAAAAAAAAACACTCCTTAAAACCTACCTCTTTGACCAAAGACTATCGCTAACATCTTCTTACGTGACTTGGTGTCAAATTTTGTTTGATAATATACTCCTGTTAAGTGCCTGGTACATTTCGCAATGTTAAAGATGCTATATAAATGCAGTTCTATTTTGATAAGATATAAGTCTGATAAAGTCAGATCCCTGTAAAGATAGATCCCTGTAATTTCCCCTCCCAGAGTCCAGTTTTAAAGTCCACAGCATAAACTGATATCATTCTACATGCTTAAGGAATTTTGTGCATAGATAACAGTGGTTAAAAAAGTAATGCGATAACTGTGTTTCTTTAGGAAATGGTGAATTCAGCCTCCTCCTTCTTGTACAATGCCACCAAGCATAGAGCTTATTATCGGGATGTGAAAATTCTATTGCCCATCACCTGGACTCCAAATTCCGCCTATCAGAGACCAACCACCCAGTCCTACGAAAAGGTAAAAACTGGAACAAAGGCATCGTAAGCATTATCCTTTTCTATTTTTGTGGGTATTCTATCACCCGTGCTGGGACTTGCTCTTAAATGTGACACTTACATGCTCTGCCTCAGTCATTTTTGTGAAAAACTACAACATTAGCAACACCAATCATCTATTCTTTATTTCATTTATCCAAGGCCATATATAAGGATTGAACAATGCATCCGCTTTGTCTTGGATGTTGTCAACATGCACCAACATACAGTGGTTTAAAAAGACTTTAATAAAAATATTTTTGTGACTTTAAGCACAGAGAAGAAAATTTTGCCTTTTCCAGCTTCCTCTTATTATATTTTCTCTTTACTACTTTTGTGTCCACCCTTTTGCTCTTTATGTTATACAGTAGTTTCCTGGATAATTAATTTGATTTCCTGGTGTTATTTCCCCCATTTTTATGTGAATAGGCCAACGTGATCATTGCTGACTCACACGTGAAATATGGAGATGACCCGTACACGTTGCAGTATGGCAGATGCGGTGAAGAGGGGCGGTATATTCACTTCACCTCAAACTTCATGCTAAACGATAACCTGATCCCTGTTTATGGCACAAGAGGTAATAACTTTGCAGGAAATTCCTTGCAACAATGCAGCTAGTTATAATTCCTTCCCCTCTACCTGGAAATACACTCGCGTTAGTTTTGCGAGGATGAAATTGAGCAAAGCTTTATTTTACATGATCTGCAATAGCTCAGAGTGAAATTAAGGCGACTGTAACTAACAAGCATCAGAGCGTCGCTTGGCAAGTACACTCAGTAACAAGTCAAATATTCTATAGTTTATTCTATAGTTTACCTTTGGAATTTTTGCAATGTAGTACCATAAAAGAACAATTAACCTCAACAAAATATTAATTCCTAGTTGAAAAGCATTAGATTTACACAGAAATAAATGGAAGCACGGGAGTATTGACAACCACAAAGTTTACAACAAATCCAAAAATAGGAATAAGGGTTACCATGTTATATCAATCTGTTCCCTCCTTTCCCTCTTCACTCACTTCCTCTCCCTTCCCTCCATTTCCCCCTCCTCCACCTCTGGCCAAATACCCCCACTAACCCTGCTTCATCTGAATATTGTAATTCATCTTCATTGCTCATTTGCAACACCATTAGAGAACAAATGTACCATTTAACTTTGAATGAAATAGAGGTTATTTTAAACAAATGTTTCTGTTTGTTTACAGGTACAGTATTTGTTCATGAATGGGCCCATCTTCGGTGGGGAGTGTTTGATGAATATAATGATTTGGTGCCCTTTTACTTGTCTGGTAATGACATCAAAGCAACAAGGTACATATCCTTCAATTCTAATTGCATGATTTTTTTGAGTAGAAAAACCCTCATGGGTTTCCAGTCTATAGTAGGGAGAATGTTCTTGTGATGCATTACTAACACACAATTAAAATAACATAACTGATCAAAGATCCAAACAATTTACAATGACCAGCAGCATATCAAAAAGTCATGAGATTTAAAAAAAATAATTCTGGGAATGTGTGCACTCCTTGCAAGGTTAGTATTAATTACCCATTCCTAATTGCCCTGAGAAGTTGGTGGTGAGCCTGTTCTTGAACATGTGGTAAAAGGACTCCCACATTGCAGTAAGTTTCAGGATTTAGACTCAGCAACCACAAAACATATGCAAGATCCTGAGATAGATAAGCATGAGGAAGACCATTTGGACTATCTTAACTCAGTCCAGAGAAGCCTCCCTCATCAGACCATCCAGATCTTTCCTAAATGATTCCAGGGTTTTTGCTCCCCAACTTATCTGGCAGTCCATCCAATGTATTGAACACTGACCTCAGTCTCAAATTTGCCTTTTGTCAGTTTGAACCTATGGTCCTCTGTCCTATTGTCAACATTTAACTTTAAGCATTCCACATTTACCCTTTCTACATGATTTCCTATTTAATATATATCTGATCCTCTTTTTCTCAGATTCATTCAGGCTAAGAAGCCCAAGTTTCTCCTCTTTACTCAATCATCTAGTACAAGGATCAGCCTATTGCTCTTCTATTCATCTGCTTTTAGGGCTTGAATGTTTATCTTAAGCCTTGCTTATCAAAGCTGGACGCATTATTCAGGCAGTCTGACTAGAGTGCTGTACTGTGTTAATGTAACATCCTTTAACTTTGTGGTTTACTATACCACAGTGAGTGGGCATGTTAGGTGTTGAATCCATTAATTCTCCCAGTTTCCACCAACATTTCTAGATCTTTTTCAATACCTCAAACTATCTCAATACCTTTCCTGGGATATGTACTTTCATCATATACAATAAGGACAAGTGTTGGAGTTCATAAAATAATCATACTTCAATTGATGGAGCTCTTCCTTAGGTGTCACGAAAGAAAGGGACAAGGCTTGTTTGGGAGGTAAGGGCAGATCAGTGAGATTATTTCTGATTGAAATCAGTCTTGCATTGCTTGTTGACATGAGCAGATTTTCTACACCTCTTCCTGGTGAGATGGGATATTGAGGGTTGCATATATTTTGCACTTTAATGTAAGTAAACATAGCACTTCACTAACAGAGGCAGAGAAAATGGGCATGAGCAAGTTAGGTGGAGTAGCTGAAATCTTTCTGATAGAAATGAGTTTTGAGGAGGTGTTAAAGATGGAAATTGAGGGGCAGAGGATTAGGGAGGGAGTTCCAGAGAATAGGGCCAAGTCAGCTGAAGAATACCCCAACAATGTTAGGGTGAAGGGAGGGGTTGCACAAAATGTCAGAATCCGACCAATGTTCAGAGATTGCGTGGGGCAAGGAGGGATTTATAGACTAGTTATAAGAAATTCAAATTTAAGTTTGAGACAGGGTCAGTGTCAGTCAGAAAGGGCAGTGCCAGAATTAGTCAAACTAGAATGAAGTGTCGACTGAAATAGTTTACACAGACACTCCACTGCAGTACTGAGTGAGTGTTTCAGCGTCAGAGCTGCTGCCTTTCAGTTGAGATATTAAACAGAGACCCCATCTGCCTGCTCAGATGGGTGTAAAAGATTCAATAGCACTATTTTGAATAAAAGCATGGTAGTTAATTCAGTGTCCTGGCCAATATTTATCCCTCAATCAACATCACAACAAAAAAAATGATCTGGTAATTATCACATTGCTGTTTGTGGTGTTTTCTGTGTGCAAATTGGCTGCCACATTTCCTACATTACAACAGTGACTACACTTCATTAGCTGTAATGTGCTTTGAGCCATCCGGTGATTGTGAAAGGCATTATATAAATGCAAGTCTTTTTTCTATTCTTTTTATTACTCCAATCCTATTTCCCCACCTTGTATTTTAGGTAGCATGGCAATAGAATTTACGCAGATACAGCTCTAAGAAGCACATATGGTGCACAACACTGACCCTTATTAAATATCTTTATGATATATGGGTGACACTGGCAAGGCCACATTTACTGTCCATCTCTAGTTGTGTTGAAGTGATTTATGACTTTAACCCCTTATAGGATTAAACCAAATCGGGAGTACATCCCTATGAATCTCCTTTAATTAAGTTCAAACCAGATAAACTCTTATAGACACTTATTTGGGTCCAAAGAATTGAACTAGTTTTACCTCAAAGAAAGAAAGCTAACAGAGAATATTACCATCTTTCGGATAGTCTATTTTTAATAATTATGGCTAAGTCACAAATATCCCAGATATTATAAGGGTCTGGGAAACTCTCTTCAATACGTATCTCTCTACTTAAAGAGACACAGAGAGGGGGTTCTTGTAGTTGTATACAGAATACTACATGAGATGATTTATTAACTTTTATATATTTATTAAAGAATTTAACATGCAGTACACTTAAGTGGATAAGTATGTCATAATATCAAGTATTACTGAGAGATGTAACACATTCTTATTTCTAACATAGAATCCAAAAGTTTAACCCTGCTAATGTTATGGCAAAGTATCTTAGAATAGCCATCAAAATTTAAAGTAAACTTTTACCTTAAATTTCCTAGGTAAGTCATAGGGTGAGAAGTATTGTTTGAGGAATTCAGCACTTCTAATTTTCACTTCAGAACCTCATGTTTATACTGTTTCAAAGGTGCCATATTACCTCTTAGCATATAGTTGCTATCTTTGTGTGTTTTTCTTGCTTTCAAAATCCACATGTGGTAGTATCATTAACTAACCCTCTACTTAATGTTTTACTGGAAATCTCCTGTTTCTGAAGTTGTGAGCATTTATCTGGTCAAAATGTTTATAATTGTGTTTTCTTGACTTCTTGTTCCTGTAAGTCCATTTTCATTAATTGTTTTATTATCTATAATTGCCTTTTTATGGTACCTTACAGCAACCTTTAGAGCCAATTTGTCTGCATCAACATCTAATTAAGTTTATTGCTACCTCTTACTGATGTCACACAGGATATTTCAATGTGTGTGTTTATCTTCCAATTCCCTGGTAACAGAAATTCTATTCTAACAGAAACCTTGAAATATTGAGCTCTACATTTTTACTTATTTATTTAGAGATACAGCACTGAAACAGGCCCTTCGGCCCACCTAGTCTGTGCCGACCATCAACCACCCATTTATACTAATCATACATTAATCCCATATTCCTACCACATCCCCGCCTTCCCTCAATTCCCCTACCTATACTAGGGACAATTTATAATGGCCAATTTACCTATCAACCTGCAAGTCTTTGGCTGTGGGAGGAAACCAGAGCACCCGGCAAAAACCCACACGGTCACAGGGAGAACTTGCAAACTCCACACGGGCAGTACCCAGAATTGAACCCAGGTCGCTGGATCTTTGAGGCTGCTGTGCTAACCACTGTGCCGCCCTCCAGTTAATACTGAAATTTACAGCTAGTCTTGATAGCAGCACAGCCCCCAGCTGAAACTGCTCCGCATTCGTAAAATAATTTTTATATTAGCTGTTAGATAATACCCATATTTAGTATCACTTCCTAAACTCCTTACTAAGAACCAGTCTTTATATAAAGATGAAGTATTGAAAGTCTTACAATGCAACTTGATTCAAAATGGACACCAGCATTAAAAGGCAAATTAAAGGGGAATTTCAGTGAGTCCTGAAATCTGATCATGTATTCAATCCTTGATTCTAAAAGGTATAATATATTAATTATATCTAAATGCTACCTAATTAAGCTTATTATATCTATATTCCATCACACTGTAGGTGTATTTCAATGTTCTCTGTAACCTCCTCCAGCACTCCAACCCTCTGAGATCTTGGCACTCCTCCAATTCTACCCCCATGTGCATCCCTGATTTCCATCACCCCACCATTGGTGGCCATGCCTTCAGCTGTCTAGGCCCTGAACTTTAGAATTCCCTCCTTAAACGTGTCTAGTGCTATCCCTCTCCTCCTTTCAGATACTCCTTAAAACCTCCTCCTTTGATCAATTTGCTGTATTAATGCAAGTTGTTGTATCAAAGACCTGCACAGAATACAAGTTATACAGCTATCCATACTGCTTCAGCTACCTGCAAATCTCTCTTAGCCCCTATCGTCATCTGTACCTGCACGAGTGCTTGTTCCCCTAACACAGACATGGAGAGCTGGCTTAAGAGCTAGATGGGATTTCTCAAACTGTTACATTAGGTTGGCACATGCCGTGTTGTGCAATATCCAAACCGGACCTTGGCAGCACATTGCAGGGTATCTCACCACATTGGCTCTGTTCTTGAATGAACAAGATTGGGGAGATGTATTAAGGAATCCTCAAAAGAGAGGATTCAGACACAGGGAAGAGGAGATTAGGAAGTTGGATCCTACAGTGAAGGAGGCGATTCTGGGAATGGTTTGAGAATGCCATATTGGTCAATGGTGAAATTCATGCTTGTTAATATTATTACTGATGCAAATCGTTAGAGGAAAGAAAAGCTTTTGACCCTGAACCTGAAATTTACAGCCAGTAACAACTGCAATCTGATTTTTTTTTATTCATACGTGGGATGTTGGCACTGCTGGCTAGGACAGCATTTAGTGCCCATCCCTAATTGCCCTTGAGAAGGCTTATAAGTAGCTTCAACTACTTAAAGGCATAGGCCAAGTAAATACCACAATCATATTTAAGAATCTGTCAGTTCCAAACTGAAAATAAGAGCAGAGCACAAACCACAGGAGACTCCTGAGTTATGAGTATCAGATGAACAAACCTGCTTAAATTGTTTTTGTTTTTGATATATTGCAGAAAGACTCCCGAAATCCAATGATTAACAGTGTGTTGTGCTTCATTTTCATTGCTAGGTGTTCAAAGGAAATAAAGGGAACGATTGCCTCTTGCACTGGAGGTTCTTGTACCCCTTGGAGCAACACAGGGTTCCCGAATACAGATTGTATGTTTTTCCCAGACCAAAAGCAAGTGACATCAGCTTCAATAATGTACCTACCAGCGTTGCCAGGGGTAAGCAGAATTACTGAGTTGTATTTTCCAACACATTTTTAACTGCTACTTCTGCAACAAAAAAAACAAATATTTTAATACAATTATCCACAACTCAAGTATAGCATGAACCATATTTCAAGCTTCCTTCACTCTGTTGCAACATATTAGACCACTCTAATATTTCCATTTCGACAGCTTTGAATCTAAAATATTAGAAAACAGGCTGTAATTTAATCTGAAATTCACCTCACAACTTGTTACTTCAACTACATAAAACTACAACTTTTTTGTATATAAAGCAGGGAGGTTATGCTAGAACTGTATAAAATGCTAGTTAGATCGCAGCTAGAATACTGCATACAGTTCTGGTCCCCTCATTACAGGACGGATGTGATCACACTCGAGAAAGTACAGAGGAAATGTTCGAGGATGTTGCCAGGAATGGAGAATTTTAGCTATGAGGAAAGATTGGATAGGCTGCTGTTGTTTTTCTTTCAAACAGAGTAGAGGCGAAATTGAGGTGTATAAGATTATGAGGGGCCTAGATAGAGTGCATAAGAAAAACCTATATTCCCTTAGCAGAGAATTCAATAACCAGGGGACATAGATTTAAAGTAACTGGTAGAAGGATTAGAGGGAATTAAGGAGTATTTTTTCACCCAGAGGGTGGAGGAGGGCTGGAACTCACTGCTTGAAAGGGTGGTAGAGGCAGAAACCCTCACTGTATTTTAAAAAATACTAGGATATGTACTTGAAACCTACAAGGTTACGGACCAAGAGCTGGCAGGTGAGATTAGACTGGATAGCTCGTTTTCGGCCTGCATGGACCCAATGGGCCAAATGGCCTCCTTCTGTGCCATAAATCCTTCTATGTTTCTACAGTTTAACATTGTTGAGCTTGTTTTTATGAAAAGGTACTTTCTTCAATGTGCTGTACTTTCCTCTCAAATTGCTGTAAGTATGCTGTAGTTAATGGCTCGATTTCTCAGCCTTTAACAAACACAACATCAACTATGACCACCACTTCATTGTAGAAGCAAAGTTTTCAGAGGGTTGTCGAGCTGGAAATGAGAGGGACAAAGCCTGGAGAAAGGCTGGAACATATAGGGCTGAATTTTAATAGCTTGCCGCCCTTTTCGGCAGTGAGCTTGAAACGCGGCACAGGCACGAGATGTGCACTGTGGAGCTGCCACGATATGTCGTGCGGTAGCTCATTAGCATGGAGGAGGTGGAGCGCTCACCCCCGATGACATAGAGAGGGCGGGCGCTCCAGCCCTGGCAATGGCATCAGGCGCTACTGCGCAAGTGCCAGTGCCATTTTTAAAAGGCTTCAAGCCCTTAGAAGACATTTACATTTTTAAAGGGATATGTAACTTTGTTGTCAGTTCTCACATTAAAAAAATGAGTGAAGCCCCTTATCCACCTCCCCAAATACCTAGCAAGGTTTTAATTTCGTTCCCCCCCACCCCCACTCCCAAAACATTGTATTGCCGGTCCCAACCTTTCACCCCCAAAACATACAGATCTTTGCCCTTCAGCCCCTTCCCACCATCCACTCAGTCAATAGAAACTGTTCACCCCCTCCCCCCTCCCCCCTGAAAATTTCACTTCTCGCCCGTCCCCACCAGTGTCACGCCTTGGATCTCCAAACGGAGATCTGAAGGCGTGGGACTTCCGATCACCGGACGGAATATTGACATGGGACGGCCTTCGGGACAAGGTAGGTGTTTTTGCATGTATTCAAATTTGTTTAAATATTTAAAAGAAGGCTCTGCCGCCGAGCGGCGCGAGGACCGTCCCAAGGCCTCGCTGCCACCGGTAAAATGCGGCAGGGCCTTCCCAGCATTGAGACCCGTGGTGGGCCTCTCCCAGAAGTATTTTCCAGGCACCCCCGCCATGACCCCCAACATCAGGGAGCTGGTAAAATCCAGCCCATAACCTTCTGACGCAGAGACAAGAGAGAATGCTACCAACTGAGCTAAGCTGATATTTATAAAAGAAACAAAGAGTTTTCTGATAACAAGCCTTTCGTCTTGACCAGAAATCACATATTCCCTCACCTAATACCACCCTTTTTTTAGACTCTGACACTTGTTACACCTGATCTTGTATTTATTTTCCAGGTGGTTGAATTCTGTGACGATAACACTCACAATACTGAAGCACCAAACATGCAAAACAAAATGTGCAATTACAGAAGCACTTGGGACGTGATCAGCAAGTCAGAAGATTTCAAGAATAACCCTCCAGCTAACATTGCTTCCCTTCAGCCAAAAGTTACTTTGCTGCAGGCCAAAGACCGAGTGCTGTGTTTAGTTCTTGACACATCCGGAAGCATGGGCATGGTATGAAAAGATGGTGTTGGTTCACACTGATGATATTTGAAGGCCATCACAGGCAGTCCTTGACTGGTCATTGTTAATCAAGTGATGGAATAGAAAAAAAAGCACTTTGCTTTTACTTAGCAGCTAGAGAATCAATCCTTTCATGCAAGACCTGCTTGTCCTATATATACATTCTGTATAACTCTGGAGTTTCTCCTAGCTTTATGGTTGGTCTATACTTGCATGTGCCTGTCAAATTATTTCAGGGATCAAATTGAACCAAGAACCATAACAAAGAAGGACTTGGAGACATCCCTCTTTATCTGCCCAGGTGCAACGCCACAGGAAATATACTATTTCTTGTATTGAATTAAAAGCCAACTAGCAATTCTGACACTCTGCCCCAGCCAGCCCAGCCATTATTTCAATGCGTGTATGATCCTGTGTATATGCAGCGTGGGTAGTGTGGGTATGACAAATAGTGCAAAGTGTTGTTCCACAGGGATCAAAGCTGGGGCCACAGTTGTTCACCATCTACAAAAACAATTTGGGCTCAGGAATCGAAAGTACAATTTCAAAATTTGCAGATGACAACAAATTGGGGTACGTAATTATTACGGAGGAGGACCGTGACTAAATATAGGAAGACATTAATAAACTTGTAGAATGGACGTATAATTGGCAAATGGAATATGTTCTCTTGAAGTCAGTCACCATCCTCCTCACAGTTCACTACGCTCCCAAGTTTTGTGTCAACTACAAATTTTGAAACTGTGCTCTCTACACCCATTGATATAGATCAAGAAAATCCGTGGTCCCAGCACTGACTCCTGGGGTACCCCACTGTATACCTTCCACCAGTCTGTAAAAGAACTAGTCACCATTATTTTCTGTATTCTGTCACTCGTTTTCATGCTGCCATTGTCCCTTTTATTCCATGGGCTTCAACTTTGCTAGCAAGCCTATTTTGTGGCACTTTATCAAAGGCCTTTTGGAAGTCCATGTACACCATATCAACTACATTAGCCTCATCAACCTTCTCTGTTACTTCATCAAAAACTCAACTAAGTTTTGCCTTTCACAAATCTGTGTTGGCTTTCCTTAATTAATCCACACTTGCCCAAGTGACTCTTAATTTTGTCCTGGATTATTGTTTCTAAAAGTTTTCCCACCATTAAGGTTAAACTGACTAGCCTGCAGTTGCTCAGTTTGGTGACTCAACCAGCAGTCCCTGATAGTGCAACACTCCCTCACTACTGCACTGTAGTGCACCTAGATTATGTGCTCAAGTCTGTTTCGACTTCAATCCACAAAGGAAGTGATGGGGATTTATTAAAATTACATTGAAAGAAGTATTCTATTAGTACCTTAAATACAGAACATAAAAATATGAAGATAGCTGTTGGTTAAGGAGATTTAGTTTTGAATCGGACTTGATTTCTTTTTGTAAATAGGCAAATCGAATCAACAGGCTCAAACAGGCAGCTGTGATATTCTTGCTGCAGATCATTGAAGAAGGTTCAAATGTTGGCATTGTTACTTTTAGCAATTCTGCACATATTAAAGCACTTTTGACAGTAGTTGATAGCGATGATGTACGGCAGAGGCTTACAAATTATCTACCTTCATCAGCCTCGGGTGGAACAAATATCTGTGCAGGGGTTCGGAGTGGTTTTCAGGTAAGTCCTGAAGTCCTGCAATAATAATAATCCATTACTTTCATGCAGTTAATACATTTTTCCCACACTGACAATAACTAATTGCTTTGCAGGTACTTCGTGGTGATGACAGTGCTACAAGTGGTGATGAAATTGTCTTGCTGACTGATGGGGAGGACGGTGGAATAAGCAATTGCTTCACAGAGGTGAAACAAAGTGGTGCTGTTATCCACACTATAGCATTAGGACCAAGTGCAGCTGCAGAATTGGAACAGCTGTCAGTTATGACCGGCAAGTGATTTTTAATGTGTTTGTGCTGATCAATAATTAAATTTGATTTTGGGAGCAAATGAAATACGAGTATTATTTTTAATGGCGATTTGAAGTATTTTTGAAAATACCTCACAGTCATTTACTAAGTTGGAAGTGCATTTTTTAAATGGGCTCCCTCGATGATTCAGTGAGTATCTGAGCCGTACTGACCAGGAATGTCCCAGGTTTGGTCCCTAATTGAAAGAAAGTATGCAAGAATTCCCATTTATACAGCGCCTTTCATGAGCTCAGAATGTGCCATGGCGATTTCCAGCTAATGCAGTGCTTTTGTTTTTGAAGTGTAGTTACTGTTGTAATGTAGGAAACTAATAAGTGCCAAGTGAATGATAGTGTAGTGGTAATGTTAATGGACGAGTAATTCAGAGGCTCAGATTTATACTCTGGGGACATGAGTTCAAATCTAACTGTGGCAGCTGGTAGAATTTTTAAAAATCAATTGATTAATTCATCTGGAATTAAAAAGTTACTTTCAGTAATGGTAATCATGAAACTACCAGATTTTCTGAAAATCCCATCTGGTTCACTTAGGATCTTTAAGGAATGAAATCTGCCATTCTTACCTGGTCTGGCCTACATGTGACTCCAGACCCACTGCAATGTGGTTGACTCTTAACTGCCATCTGAGTTAGTTAACTAACAAGTTAATCATTGTATCAAAAATCTGCTTGAATTGTGGGTGTACTACACCACATGGACTGCAGTGGTTCTAGAAGGCAGCTCACCTTCTCAAGGGCAATTAGGGACAGACAACAAATGCTGGCCTTGCCAGTGATGCTTACATTCCAGGAGTGAATTTAAAAAAAAAGTTTGCTGATATCAGGCTTCGGCAGTGCTAGTCAGCTCCTCTGAGCCCCTGGGTTAAGAAGGGCAAAAGAATATCAGCCAGCATTTGTACTCCTGGTCACTATGTTGTGACTTCTGCTGGAAAATGTGCATTTGTGGGCATCTGGTAAGGGTAACGTTGGACTCAGCTATGATGCTGACCCGTTATTCATTGTCTTAGTTCAAATATGAGGAATGGCCATTTATGTAAATTACTGGAGGAAACCGTACACTAGTCAGAGTCAAGAACTTCAGGAAAAGAGCAGGGGCGATTACTGGGGAAAAGAAAATGTATTTGAATAGTTCACTGTTCTATAACTGGCACAAGTAGCTTCAATTATTAGGGGAAGGAGGGAGGGAAAAATGGCTTTGCAGCCATTCAATTACTGTTGTTACATGGGCAAGCCAATTTGTGTACAGCAAGATTCCACAAACAACGAAGAATAAAGATACTAGCTAATTTGTTTTTGGTGGTATTTATTGAACGAGGAATATTAATCAGGAAACCTGCTCTTCTTCAAATTGTGCCATATGCTTTGGGATTTATAAGTATTATGCATAAGAGGGATTTTGTATTGATTTTTATTGGATCATGCCATTCAGGTCATGAGGGAGAAAAACCCACACAACACACCACCACCTGCTAAGGGCAATTAAGGATGGGCAATAAGTGCTGGCCTTGCCAGTGACACACACATCCCATGAACAAATAAAAAAAGTCATGGAGTGCAGTGAGGGGAATCCTCCCGTTGTTACACTCTGGACCCCTCTCTTGACCAAACTACAGCTTGTGAACCTGGAAATTTGTGTGTGATGGCAAAAATGGTTCCTCTTTTGAAAGTTACTGTTAAATATGGAACTTATGTGAAGTTGTTGAGGCAACTAACATGAATGCATATAAGGGGAAACTAGGTAAGTACATGAGGGAGGAAAGAATAGAAGGATATGTTGATAGGGTGAGGTGAAGTAAATAGAGTGGGAGGAGGCTGGTGTGGAACATAAACACCAGCAAAGACAAGCTGAACTGAATGGCCTGCTTCTGTGCTATAAATTCTACGTAATTCTATGAATGGTTAAGCATACAAGTAAATGCAGAGTTAGCCATCGCTTGTTCAGCTAGCACTGATACTGCATGTAACCTAGCGTAGGCTAGCTGTTTACAAGCACCAACTATAATTTTTTCAAGTTGTTTTTGACACCTACCTAATTGCCAGAATCAAATTCAGAAGCTACCTTGCCTATTCACATTGCCTGGTATTCTGCTGTGTTTAGTATCTTACCCACTCCACCCCTACCCTACAAAAAAAGTGCCTACAGATATTTTTGCTTTCAATTCTTTTTTTTCATCAGTTGTATTATTAGATATTGTGATTTAAATTTGAGCGAATCTTTTTTCCAATCAGTAGTGAGTACTATATTGATTGTGTCATTTTTAATCTTCATTCTTCAGGAGGTTTGCAGTTTTTAGCCACTGATAAATTAGATGAAAATGGATTAATTGATGCCTTCACTGGATTAGTATCAGGAAATGGTAACATGAGCCAACAGTCAATCCAGGTTTGGTTACCTTTCAGAGAATGACTTTACAATTTTTGCTTTCTGCTAATAACCGCCTTGGTGCTTTAAGGATAATTCTTCTGTTTGTTTACAGCTTGAAAGTTCTGGAAAGAGCATTAATAACAACGATTGGTTCAATGGCACTGTTTTTGTTGATAAAACGGTTGGGAACAGCACATTCTTTGTAATCACATGGCAGCAAAATGAACCGTTTATTTTAGTACATGACCCCAGTGGAAAGACTTATGATAGTGGAGATTTTACGATAGACACAACCATACTTACAGCTCGGCTTAGAATTCCTGGCAAGGCACAAGTAAGGTTCTCATTGGACTGTGTGCTTAATTTTTCCCAGTGTTTTATCTTTGGCCTCCTTATTTTAAATTAAAATTACATGTTTTCTAATAGACAGGAGCCTGGACATACACAATACAAAATAATGGAAATACTCAGATTATAACCATCACAGTAACATCCCGCGCAGCAGATGAGAACATTCCCCCAGTCACAGTCAATGCGCACGTCAATCAAGATACATCGGCTTGGCCGAACCCACTGGTCATTTATGCAGAAGTCAGTCAAGGCTTTCAGCCTGTTGTTTTGGCAAACGTGAAGGCCACAGTGGAGCGGACTGATGGTCCGCCTGTAGATCTTGTACTGTTGGACGATGGTTCAGGTAAAAACATTTGTTATGTATTAATAATTGGTTACTTTTCATTGTAACTATAACAAGACGTTATCATAAGCTAAATTAACTTTATATACATTCAACCCTGTACTTGACAATTTATTTGTCTTCTTATTTTTAGGTGCTGATGCTGTTAAAAATGATGGTATTTATTCTCGATACTTTACTAATTTTCGTGGGAACGGGAGATACAGCATTAAAGTATCCGTCCAAGGGAAAGATGGAGTAACAAGATTAACAATCAGGAAGCAAGCCCGTGCTATGTACATACCAGGATATGTACAAAATGGTAATGTATTGATGAGCAAATGTTACATATTTGTTATTGTAGTGTAACATCGCCTGCTTCTCTCCCAACCTCAGCCCATTTGCTATTGAAACCTTTATCCACGTCTTCCCCACCTCCAGACTTGATAATTCCAATGCTCTCTTGGAAACCTTCATCCTCCTTGAACCTCAACTCATCCAAAACCTGTATCCTATCCCGTGCCAAATCGCGCTACCTATTACCCCTAACCTCATTGACTGACATTGGCTCCCAGTCCCTCAATGCCTCAAATTGAAAATTCATTTAAATACTTTTAGCCCCGCTCCCTCCTTACCTCTTTAACCTCTGAGCCTTGCAAGCAACTTTCCAGAACTCTTAAATTCCTCTGCCTCTGACCTCTTATGCATCCCCCTCCCTTTGCCCTGCCATTGGTGACTATGCCTTCAACCACATAGACCCCATGTTCTGGAGTTCCTTCTCTGCCTCCCTCTCCTCTGTAAGATTCTCGCTAAAACCCACCTTGTTGAGCAAGCTTTTGTCAACCCACCTAACACCTCCTTCTTTGGCTGGACATTAATTTTTGGCTTATGTCTGTGAAAAACTGTTTTTCTAGTTAAAAGCATCACATAACTGCTTGTTCTTGTAGAGAGTGCAGGAGTAGCAGTAGTAGTGGTTATGGCTATGGCATGGACTAATAACCCAAAGATGGTGAGTTAAAATCTCTCCCGGAGAAATGGTCTAACTAATTTGTAATTTGTGGGCTAATACAGAAAAAATGGCCATGGAAACTGCTGGTCTGTTATTTAAAAAAAACTGGTTAATTAATGCCATCATGAAAGTGACTAATGCTCTCTGAAGTGGCCTAGCAAGCCACTGAGGTTGCAATACAATGGCAGCTAGGAATGGGCAATATGTGCAGGGCATCGCAAGAACACGAAAAAGCAATTGTAGTCTTTTCATCAAGTTCAATCACTTCCACAAGCTAAGTTCAACTGTAGGAGGTTTAGTTTAGTTTAGAGATACAGCACTGAAACAGGCCCTTCGGCCCACCGGGTCTGTGCTGACCATCAACCACCCATTTATACTAATCCTACACTAATTCCATATTCCTACCACATCCCCACCTGTCCCTATATTTCCCTACCACCTACCTATACTAGGGGCAATTTATAATGGCCAATTGACCTATCAACCAGCAAGTCTTTGGCATGTGGGAGGAAACCGGAGCACCTGGAGGAAACCCACGCAGACACAGGGAGAACTTGCAAACTCCACACAGGCAGTACCCAGGTTCTTTGACTCATTTGAACTGACCCTTCAAGGATAACAATGCCATTGTATTTGAGTCTTACCATCTACCTGAACAAGCAAACAGGTTTATTAGTCCAGATTTTACAGTGGTAATGACACCGAAACTGTCAGCATTCACTGTCATTATTCCACTCATATTGACAACAACTTCAGGAGTTGTTCTGCACAAGCAGAATAATGCAGAAATCCAGAAGCTGCTGTCAATGACGCTATGCTTCTCCAGAGGATACGGTGTTGAGGTCCCCCCAGAGTGCAATCCCTAAGTCATCCATAAATTAATAAAAATGTCCATTCTTGCACTGTTAGTCTGGCTGTAAAAAAAACCCTTGAAAAAGTTACACCTTGTTGAATGAGGTGTAACTGGATTTTTAATGGTTGCCTACTTCATAATTACTGATAAACACCCTCACTGGCCCTGAAAAGCTAATTTTATACATGTGGAATGTCAAATGTCTCCATTATGATCATAAAATTTCCACATATTTTTTATTTTTTTTACGATCTTGTTTATAACATTTCAGCTTCTATTTTAATCCAGTTATAATATTAATTTCACCATCTGAAACTTTAAGTTAGAAATGAAGGGTTTCAGTGCTTTTATATTCCTCATTTGCTGTCTGTGAGAATGCTTCAATGTGATTGACTACTTACCCTGTTTGCTGACATCACTGCTGTAGAACGCCTGGAGATCCTCTTGACTTGGTGTCAGATTTAAACAGCCATCAGATATAAGGCAGGCTGCACCAAAGATCTCTAGTTCTTTGTGGGCGGTTGGCCTTGAGATCAGCAGTGAGCGTCATTGCTTCACTGCTGACTGCAAAAGCCAGCCCAATATCTCACAGTATCATTGACAATGCATCAGTTCCTCAGTTCTGCAATTTAGTTTCAGCCTAACTTATCTCCTGAAGTCTCATGTTGGAAAATTTTGAAGAATTGGCTTTGGGATTGGAAAGTGAGCATAAGGGAAAAGAATGGAGCCTATCACCTACTAAACTGTGTTGTAGTGTGTTAGCACACATACAGCACCATGGTTGTTGATTGAAATAACTTTTTCACTGTTTTAATCCACTTCTGAACTGTGTCCTCCTTTGCTTTTCTGTAGGCCATATTCATCAAAATCCACCAAAGCCTCCAATCGATGATGACTCTCAGACGAATTTGGGAAGCTTCAACAGAGTCAAATCAGGGGGAACAGTTATTGTAAGTCAGGTTCCTACGGGAAATCTCCCTGATAGGTTTCCTCCTAGTAAAATTATGGATCTTACAGCAACAATAGCTGAAGATAACATACAGCTGAATTGGACCGCACCAGGCGATGACTTTGATCAAGGAAATGGTAACTTAATTTATATTTCAACTTATACATTGTGAGTGATTCCGTCACTGAGTTTTCAGCCCACTTTAGGACTGGATATCCCCATAAATTATTTTATCAATCAGTCGATTTTAGCTGGGGAGATACTTGCCTCATCTGCATATTTCTGCTGTCATGAAACAGTGGGAAAGATTTTAACTCACTCAGATCCCATCTACTTGCACAGAGTTAAAATCGGGAGCATTGAATTCACTTAGCGTTTACAAAAATACTTTTATTTCAAATAGGTTAATGACAGCAATTTAATCTAAAGCCTTTAACCAGGGCAATATGAATTGGATACAGAAGCAATTACCCCTTGTCTAACTGTCCTCATTGTCCTTTCAAAAGTTCAAGTAGTATTGGCTTTAAAGAAGCCCTGATTAAAGCGCCTGCAATCTTTCCTTCTTGTCAATTTTCTCCCCTCCTTATACCTTTCCAGAAGGCTTTGAATCCTGCTAAAGGTATAGTTTCACTTGAGTCAGGCACTCCCAGGTCCTCACCCATGTTACTGTTACTCATGTGCAAGTCTTGACAGTGAGAATTGACAGGATGGGGTTTGGTGGCTGGGCATCATAACTAGGCCCTTTCCAATGTCCACACACATGAACTTCGAACAAACATTGAATGGTGATCAGCATTAGGAAATCTGGCTTCATAATCCAAGGGTAATGTGACCAACTGTTGGATGCTTACTGTTAGAATAAGGGACAGGTCATTTAGGATTGAGATGAGGAGGAATTTAATTACTCAGAGGGTGGTGAATCTTTGGAATTCTCTACCCCAGAGGGCTGAGGAAGCTCAATCATTGAGCATGTTCAGGACAGAAATCAATAGATTTCTGGATGCTAATGACGTCAAGGGATATGGGGATAGTGGGGAAAACTGGCGTAGAGTTAGATGTTCAGCCATGATCTATTTGAAAAAGCAGAGCAGACTCGACGGGCTGAATGGCCTACTCCTCCTATTTCCTATGTTCCTATGCTACATGCCTATGAATAGCTAACTCAGCACAGATCAGGGATCAAACTTGGAACTTTCCTGGTATGTAAGGGCCAGCTACTAACTGGATAAATTTAACCATTGGGGCATCAAATTAATAAAAACACAACACAAAGTCAGGCTTTTTCTACCCTTCCCCTTCCCCAACAGGAATAAAATCATTTCACCAACATCATTTCATGAAGACTGCACTCTTTAGCATCATTTTTGTTTCTTAAATATATTTAGAGTGTGCTGATTATCCAACTACAGGAACCCACCTTGTATGAGTCCAACAGTGTGAAGGAATGGAATTAACATTAGTTAATACATAGTCATGAACCTAAACCTTCAGCTTAAACTATGCATGACTATGTATTAACTAATGTTAATTCCATTCCTTCATACTGTTGGACGTTCTAGATGGTTTGGAAATAACTGATTGATACCTATGATGAAGACTGTGTTACATTGTTGAACACCTTGTCCAAATTTCTTTCCTATTGACTTCAATGGGAAACAACATCAGGAATGATGTAAAATAGATTTCTGATTTGTTATAGCCCAATTTGCGCAGCTGCTCAAGTACAAATTCAAAACCCAACCCACTAGAGTTTATTATCCTTTCCATTTTCAAAGAAAGAAGTGAGATTGAACTCAATGAGTGGAATTTTCTTTCAATGTTACTGTCTTTGATCACTTGTTGCCTATAAAATAAAGCAGGTTATCAAACCTGGTCTCATCTGACTACGTGCTTCAGTCTGCCTCTGAAAAGACTGGAGAAGCACACTGGCACACATTTTTTAAATTCATTCATGGGATGTGGGCATCGCTGACCAGGCCAGCATTTATTTCCCATTGCAAATTGCCCTTGAGAAGGTGGTTGTTAGCTGCCTTCTTGAACCATTGCAGTCCATGTGGGGTAGGTGCATCCACAGTGCTGTTAGGAAGGGATTTCCAGGATTTTGACCCGGTGACAATGAGGTAATGGCAATATAGTTCCAAGTCAGGATGGTGTGTGGCTTGGAGGGGAACTTGCAGGTGGTGGTGTTCCCATACATCTGCTGCCCTTGTCCTTCTAGCTGGTAGAGGTCGTGGGTTTGGAAGGTGCTGTCTATGGAGCCTTGGGTGCATTGCTGCAGTGCATCTTGTAGATGGTACACACTGCTGCTACTGTGGGTCAGTGGTGGAGGGAGTGAATGTTTGTGGATGAGGTGCCAATCAAGCCGGCTGCTTTGTCCTGAATGGTGTCGAGCTTCTTGAGTGTTGTTGGAGCTGCACCCATCCAGGCAAGCGAAGAGTATTCCATCACATTCCTGACTTGTGCCTTGTAGATGATCGACAGGCTTTGGGGAATCAGGAGGTGAGTTACTCTTTGCAGGACTCCTAGCTTCTGACCTGCTCTTGTAGCCACGGTATTTATACGGCTACTCCAGTTCATTTTCTGATCAATGGTAACCCCCAGGATGTCGATAGTAGGGGATTCAGTGATTGTAATGCCATTGAATGGTATTACTTGTTGGAGATGGTCATTGCCTGGCACTTGTGTGGCACAAATATTATTTGCCACATATCAGCCCAAGCCTGGATATTGTCCAGGTCTTGCTGCATTTGTACACAGACTGCTTCAGTATTTGAGGAGTTGCAAATGGTGCTGAACATTGTGCAATCATTAGCGAACATCCCCACTTCTGACTTTATGACTGAAGGAAGGTCATTGATGAAGCAATCGAATATGGTTGGGCCTAGGACATTACCCTAAGGAACTCCTGCAGTAATGTCCTGGAGCTGAGATGATTGACCTCCAACAACCACAGCCATCTTCCTTTGTGCTAGGTATGACTCCAACCAACATAGAGTTTTTTCCCTGATTCCCATTGACTCCAGTTTTGCTAGGGCTCCTTGATGCCATACTCGGTCAAATGCTGCCTTGATGTCAAAGGCAGTCACTCTCACCTCACCTCTTGAGTTCAGCTCTTTTGTACAGGTTTGAACCAAGGCTGTAATGAAATCAGGAGCTGATTGGCCCTGGCGGAACCCGAACTGAGTGTCATTGAGTAGGTTATTGTGAAGCAAGTGCCACTTGATGGCACTGTCGAAGTCACTTTCCATCACGTTACTGATGATTGAGAGTAGACTGATGGGGCGGTAATTGGCCGGCTTGGACATGTCCTGCTTGTTGTGTCCAGGACATACCTGGGCAATTTTCCATATTGCCAGGTAGATGCTAGTGTTGTACTGGAACAGCTTGGCTAGGGACACAGCAAGTTCTGGAGCCCAGGTCTTCAGTACTATTGCTGGAATGTTGTCAGGGCCCATAGCCTGTGCAGTATCCAGTGCCTTCAGTTGTTTCTTGATATCACGCAGAGTGAATCGAATTGGCTGAAGACTGGCATCTGTGAAGCTGGGGAACTCAGGAGGAGGCATAGGCCTTGATGTTAATTCCTGCCTGACAGAAACCAGGTGGCAGAGTGGGGGGAGCAGTTAAAATGGAACGAGGGACTCAGCACTCCTTTATTGACCCGATCTGGCAGCAAGGAAACCTGTCCCAATATAATGCAATCCTCTTTAACTGTACAGTTCAGGCTCTGATGATGTCATTGGAGCCTAATCTGCGATTTTAACCTGGGGTCTGATGGGGGAGCATTGGTGGCTCTCTGCCAGGCCAAACCTGCCAGTAGCAGGGCTGGAAGAAATCCCGCAAGGTATATTTTCAATTTCTGCTGGTGTTCTTGTGGGCCAGGTTGAGCTGAAATGACCTTCCCTCACTCCCTTGACAAGGATTCCCTTCCCATAGCCCTGGGAAGAGACTTCCTGCTGCCCAAATTCCCGCTCCCGCCCACAGGCAATGATGCTGGTCAGGTAATGACTCCTGCCAGGTTTGGACAGGAAGCCGATCTCCATATATAAATGCGGTGCAGGAGCTAAAATCTCTCCAGGACTCAGTATGTGAGCTTGTTGCTCACCCTGATGCCCCCACTTACCCTCAACAATGTGCCGATCCCACACTTAGTTAAAATCAAGTCTATGACTGAGTTCAGGCCTCAAGGAGGTCTTTTTGTTACTTCCGTGGGTTACACTCTTGTAGAATTAGCTATGGAGCAGGGAACACTTCTGAACATAAGGCACTCAGACCACTTACAGGAGTGAGCAGCATCACTGTACCTTAGACAATACTTAAGATAGACCCAAACTTTTGATGAGAGCATTCAAATAGTGAATGAGTATTACAATGGGAGAGTCCCAGTGAGATGTTTACTGAACTGAATGGCCTTTTCTTGTTCTTGCCTTTTAAGTTCTCAGTTCCGTTCCTTCACACAATTGGGCTCACAACTATTTTAGCAAATCTTACAGGGAAGAAGAGGGTAATTTCAAGAATCTAATTGATGCATTAACTTGCATTCATATTTTTCATTTCTCTTCTTTTAGCTTCCTACTACGAAATAAGGATGAGCAAAAACTTTGCAGATTTGAAAGATAACTTTCCAAATGCTCAAAGCATAAACACCAAAGACCTGAAGCCAAAGGTTGCTAAATCAGAGGAAACATTTACCGTATCTGAGGGCATCGAGCTGAAAAATGGGACAGTAATTTACTTTGCAATTCGTGCATTTGATAAAGAAAAGCATGCTTCTGAGTTGTCGAATATAGCACAAGCTGCTTTAATATTGCCCCCTCCAGTCCCACCTACACTACCTAGAACATCTCAGCCACCCAGTTCATCTGCCCCACCTGCCCCATATACCACACCTGTCCCACCTGCCCCACCTGCCCCATATACCACACCTGCCCCACCTACCACACCCTCCCAACCTTCCCAACCTGATAACACCTTAATAACAAAAATTACAGTAATTACTCTGATAGTCGGTGCTGTTGTCATTATTGTTACTCTGATAATTGCCATCACTGTGTGCGTTTCAACTAACAAAGGTCGTAGGAGAGTGTCACCCAGTTAGGAAATGTACCAGCTACAGCAAGATATAATCGGTATTCCTTGATTTTAATCTAATTATTCAGAGACGATAACAAAAGTCTACCAAGTTCAATTTGTAACACTGCAATTTAACTCATGTTCAGAACTTGTGTGAACAAAAATGACTGGATTCTCTGTGAATGTCCATGCCAGTTGATATTGGGCTGAGGCTGCACTTACTTGACGTAAATAGTTTTAAACTTAATTTGTATAAAATAAATAGATGAGTAGAGTATATTTCATCTAAAAGGTCTGGTCAAATCCTATTAAGTCGTTCTGTGCAACTTGATCATTTGGATATTTTCAATTCTTTGCATTTGCGTTTAATTTTCCTGCCTATGTTTGAGATGTAATGTTATTTCTGCCTGGCGAAAGAAACATTGCAACCAACATTAACATGGCCTTGTTTCGGGCGAGCAGAGGGTCTCTGGCCCTTACAGGACCCCTTGAAATTCCCAAATTAAAACTGGGACCTGCTAATTTTGGGTCCCCAGTCTAATTCCTGGCCCTTCTGGAACACTCTTACAGGAAAGGCCCAGATTTCATCACGAGGTTTTGAATCTTGTTAACAATATTACTTATGGGGACAGTACCAGGGCCACTTAAAGAGTTTGATTAGATGTAGTTAACTTGAAGAATGTTGCATTTATACATTGCCTTGTCCCCTCTCTCCGAAATGTTCCAAAGTGCTTCAAATACAACAGATTACTTATAAGTGCAGTGATTGATATGTAGCAAGACAGATTTCATCCAAAAAACAAGTGGAAAGAAGAAAGAACCTGCATTTATATAACTATTTGCATGACCTCAGAATGTTCCAAAGCAATTAACAGCCAATGAAGTATTTTTGAAGGAGTCACACACAGCAAGATGCTACAGACAGAGATAAATGACCAGATATTCCTTTGATGCACTGTAGGAAAACCAATATTTTCCACACAAGTACCTTTTGGTCCCAGTTACACCTGACTTTGCATCCAAACATGCACTGCTCAACCCATAAGCTGTCACCATGTTTCTAGTAATCTTTTGTACTGTCATTACTGTAATAAATTACAAATGAAATGAATAGATTTGCTTTAATAAAGAGCACCTGATTTTGAATACTGTTGCGGAATTAATTTCTTCCACGTAACCCATGAATGTCATTTTTGCAATGAGCATGGAACTACTATTGGTGTTACGAACAGGTAGTTAATGAAATAATTTTTTTGAAACAAATTTTCTCTGTATTTCCCACAACCTGTCTGTAAGCAGATAATGTTTGAATTATTCTCTCCCTTGAACCCTGACTTATAAAGGACCACAACAACACTGTTGTTAAAGTTAAAACAAAGAAGTAAGGTTTATTAACACACACTCTTAAACTTGGTAAGCAGTTAACCTCGCAATGCTTTCTCACAAACCTACAGGAAAAGGTTAAAGGCATAAAAAAGTCAAGGAGATTTACTAAATAGAAAATTAGCTTAACTATAAACTAACATGAGTTTCAGTTGAAACTAGAGTCCGGTTAAATTAACAAAGTCTAAAACTGGAGTTCACCAACTGGAAATGCCGAGTGGGTAGGAGTCGTTGGAAATACCTCTTCTCTTACACTTCTTCTTCTTGAACTCTTGGAGGTAAATGGAGGCAGCTTAATTGCTGAAGTCACCTTTTTTTTGATAGAGAGAAAACGGTTAGAGAGCAGACTTTCCTGCTGTTTTGTAGCCTGTGTCTGCTTTTTAATTTTCTTGCTGTTTTACAGACTGGATCTTCTTTTACATTTTCTTGCTGTTTTGCAGACTGTGCCTTCTTTTGAATTTTCTTGCTTCTTGCAGGAAGGCTTCAGATAGAAGTCAAAATGCAGCTTCAAGGCAGCTGTGTCGCCGTACCAGCTGTTTCTCCAACTGCTACTGTTTCAAACCCAGGCAGGCTGAAAAGGGTGGCTTCTGGGTCATGTGACTGGACACCTTCAAGTAGCTGTCTCACCTCCTCCATTTTAACAAGTGGAACACAGAAGTAAAAACTTAACATGGCAGTTGACAATAACAGCCAAGTGCACGTTTTGAAGTTGGCAGTCTGCTCGTGTAGTGCAGCCGCCGCTGAGTCCCCGTGATATTTCACGTGAAGGCTCATTTAAATGGAGTGGTGGAACGACTACCCCCAATGGTATAGAAGGGGGGGGTGGATGCTCCAGCAACGGCATCTGGCACCACCATTTTTAAAGCGCTTCAGGTGAATTTACATTTTTATAGGCAAAGAATATGGAAAAGTGCAGTTACAGATGGAATTACATTTTCACTCTCCTTACCCACACCCCCAAGGTAGAATCGATTCATTAATTTCTCATTCCCACCCCACCAAAAAACTTATGCAGATCCTGACCTTTATTTTATTTTTTATTTTATTTAGAGATACGGCACTGAAACAGGCCCTTCGGCCCACCAATCTGTGCTGACCAAAAACCACCCATTTCTACTAATCCTACATTAATCCCATATTCACTACTACATCCCCACCATTCTCCTACCACCTACCTACACTAGGGGCAATTTACAATGGCCAATTTACCTACCCACCTGCAAGTCTTTGGCTGTGGGAGGAAACCAGAGCACCTGGTGGAAACCCACGTGGTCACAGGGAGAACTTGCAAACTCTGCACAGGCAGTACCCAGAATTGAACCCAGGTCGCTGGAGCTGTGAGGCTGCGGTGCTAACCACTGCACCACCCTAACCTTTGATAACTTTAAACCTTAACCCCTTCCCACCATCCCTCCCACCAATCAAGAGTTTTCCCCGCTCCCACCCCACCTACCCCCCGTCCTGAGAACCGCACTCCTCCCCCTTCCCTACCAGTGTCTCACCTTGGTTCCCCAAATGGGGATCAGAAGGTGTGGGAGTTCCGGCCACCAACCAGAACATCGGCGTTGGACAGCCACCCAGTCCAGGTAAGTTCATCTACATTTATTTGAATTAATTCCACTGCGCAAATGAAGGCTCCGCCCCCGTGCAGCAGGTGAGTGCTGCAGCAAGGCCTCACCACTGCTGGTAAAATGGGGCGGGCCCTTCTTGGCATCGGGGGTCAAGGCAGGCTTCCCCCCCGCCATGACCCCCGACATCGGACGGCTGATAAAATCCAGCCCTGTGACTCTATGACTCCCTGACTCCATGACCATGGTCGTTTACAGCAGGGAAGCAGACCATTCTACCAATCGAGACTGTACTAGCTCTTTGATAGAACAATCCCAAGCTGAGTGCACTACCCTACTCTAAAGCACTAGCTCTGTATCTTCTCCTGATTTAATGTTCCCTTTTATTCCCTTTAAAGATGTAGTAGTCTGCGCCTCAAACACTGTCTGTGGAAAATCATTATATTCTACACACTGCTCTTCCACTTACGTCAGTTTAAGAATAATCTCAAATAATCTTACTAGGAATACACAATCCAATTGCACAGCAATTTCTGTTTGGAGGATAGAGTAATATAGTCCTTTGTGATCTATACCTCTCTGCAGTTCTAAAAACAATTCGGACATTTGTCAGCTATTCCAATTAGAGGAGTTCAAAGATCTAAAAGACCCTCCCAGGTCAAATTTTTGGTCAGTTGAAATGTGCAAGATACTGCAAAGTCAATATTTTGCCAAAAAGCAAACCTATGTGAGGTTTCTCTGAAGAAAGGGAGAAGCAAAGTCTTCAAACTCAACAGCACAAATATCTGCTACCATTTTCCATAACCAGATTGTTTTGTAGTCCAAATTCAAGCAGGGATAAATAGATTCGCCATCGTGGGTTTAATAGATATTTCTGCCAAGCTGAGTTTTGTAAAGTTTCCAGTTGCAACCAACATAGCCTGGGCTGTACAGATTAAATAGCCAGGCAGCTGATGACTTGCCAGTCTTTATTTATTTAGAGATACAGCACTGAAACAGGCCCATCGGCCCACCAAGTCTGTGCCGACCATCAACCACTCATTTATACTAATCCTACATTAATCCCATATTCCTTATTACAGGTTTAGACAGATTACTACAGGAGGTCCGATAAAGAAGGAAGGAGTCAAGATGATGACAATGACCTGTATTTATATAAACATTTTTAACTTAGAAATATGTTCCAAACCACTTCAAAAAAGGCATAAGAAAGATAATGGGTGCTGATAGGAAAAGGATATGATATGGGGTTACCAAAAGCTGGGCCAAAAATGTAAATTTAAGGAGAGACCGAAGGGTTTAGGGTGGGAGCTAAAGGCATGGCCAGAAATGGTGGAGCTAAGAGAGGGAACAAAAGGACAGAGTCAGAGGAATTGAATGTTTAAGAGTGGGTAGTTGTAGCACTGGAGAAGATTACAGAGCTAAGGAAGGGTAAAGCCATGGAGCATTTTAAACACAAGGGTGAGAGCTTCAAATTTGAGGCATTGGGTGTTTTGTTTATCTCATTCTTGGTATGTGAGTGTCTCCAGCTAGGCCGTATTTATTGTTCATCCCTAATTGCCCTTGAGAAGGGGGTGATGAGCCTCTTTGCTAAACCGCTGCAATCCATGTGGTATCAGTACACCCACAGTGCTGTTAGGGAGGGAGTTTAGTTTAGTTTTTTTAGTTTAGTTTAGAGATACAGCACTGAAACAGGCCCTTCGGCCCTCCGAGTCTGTGCCGGCCATCAACCACCCATTTATACTAATCCTACACTAATTCCATATCCCTATCTGTCCCTATATTTCCCTACCACCTACCTATACTAGGGACAAATTCTAATGGCCAATGAAAATTTCATTCATGCCTTTGTCACCTCCTGACTAGAACATTCCAATGTTATCCTGGCCGACCTCCCATCTTTCATTCTCCACAAAGTCCACCTCATCCAAAACTCTGTATCCTATCCCAGTCCAGGTCCTGCTCTCCCATTACCCTTGTCTTCACTGGAAAAGTCACACACCATTCCGACTTGGAAAGATATCGCTGTTTCTTCACTGTCGCTGGGTCAAAAAATCTGAAAAATCTGGGGCGGCACAGTGGCGCAGTGGTTAGCACCGCAGCCTCACAGCTCCAGGGACCCGGGTTCGATTCCGGGTACTGCCTGTGTGGAGTTTGCAAGTTCTCCCTGTGTCTGCGTGGGTTTTCTCCGGGTGCTCCGGTTTCCTCCCACAAGCCAAAAGACTTGCAGGTTGATAGGTAAATTGGCCATTATAAATTGTCACTAGTATAGGTAGGTGGTAGGGAAATATAGGGACAGGTGGGGATGTTTGGTAGGAATATGGGATTAGTGTAGGATTAGTATAAATGGGTGGTTGATGTTCGGCACAGACTCGGTGGGCCGAAGGGCCTGTTTCAGTGCTGTATCTCTAATCTAATCTAACCTATCAACCTGCAAGTCTTTGGCATGTGGGAGGAAACTGGAGCACCCGGAGAAAACCCACGCAGACACAGGGAGAACTTGCAAACTCCACACAGGCAGTACCCAGAATTGAACCCGGGTCACTGGAGCTGTGAGGCTGCGGTGCTAACCACTGCGCCACTGTGCCGCCCCAGATTTTTCAGATTTTTTGACCCAGCGACAGTGAAGAAACAGCGATATCTTTCCAAGTCGGAATGGTGTGTGACTTTTCCAGTGAAGACAAGGGTAATGGGAGAGCAGGACCTGGACTGGGATAGGATACAGAGTTTTGGATGAGGTGGACTTTGTGGAGAATGAAAGATGGGAGGTCGGCCAGGATAACATTGGAATGTTCTAGTCAGGAGGTGACAAAGGCATGAATGAAATTTTCATCAGAAATTGGGCTGAGCTAGAGATGAAAGGGGGTGATGTTAATGAGGTGAAAGTAAGTGGTCTTTGTGATGGAGGGGTTAAGGCTCAGAGGCTTGATTTAAGGTTGAATAGGACTATGAAGTTGTGAAGAGTCAGGAGTTGAGAAAAGTGGTGGAGAGATAAAGGTAGTTGCCATCAGCGTGCATGTGGAAGCTCACCCCATTTTTGCAGATGATGTCACCAAGAATAGCATGCAGATTAGGAAGAGAACGGGGATAAGGATGGAATGAGGGTCAAGGATGGATCCTTGGGGAGCCGCTGAGATAATGGTAGGAAGAAAAAACATTGGTAAAGACAGTTGACATATGAAACTTCTCTCATTGTGAATGCTCCAATTTCTGAGTCCATGTTGCTGCTATTTCTGCCTGCCATCCATCCCTCAGACCATAGTGTTCGAGTGATGTCCAAGTTTACAGTACATAGGATCAGCTCCTCAAGCCTGTTTAACCATTCAATTAGATCATGGCTGATCTGACCTTACCTTTATTTACTGGCCTTTGCTCTGCGTCCCTTGATGCACTCACTTAACAACTGATAAATCACAATCTTGAAATTTTCAATTCACCCACAACCTTTTCTAGATTTCCACTACCCTTTGTTTGGAAAAATGCCACCAGATTCACATCTATCCAGCTTAGTTCTAATTTAGAGATCATGCCCTCTTGTTCTGGGTTTCCCCTCCAGAGAAATAATTTTTCTGTAGCTAGCCTATCAAATCCATTTATCATTTTAACACCTCAGGTACATCACCCTCAATGTTCTAAACTCAAGAAATAAAAAAGAAATAAAAACAGAAAATGCTGGAGATACTCAGTCGGTCTGGCAACATCTGTGGAGATAGAAATGGAGTTAAAGTTTTAGGCCTGTGTGATCTTTCATCAGAACTGAGGAAAGTCAGAAATGTAATAGGTTTTGAGCAAGTGAAAGGGGGAGGGAGAGAACAAAAGGGTATGTCTGTGATAGGGTCGAGGGCCGGAGAGGTTAAATGACAATAGGTTTAATGGTGCAAAGGTGAAGGGAGTGGTAATGGGATAAGCAAAGAAACAAAAGATGTGTCCAGATGAGGTTTGAATGGCAGAATAGCAGACATCCAAAGTAATTAAGAAAGAAGAGAAAAAAACAAACCTGCAAAAAACACAAAACGAAATGGAGGCAGAGGTTACGATCTAAAATTTGTTACAAGGTTTTATTTTTGTATTTGTATTTTCCGTTTTAAAAACTGAAAAAATGATTTTCCGTGGACTTGAACACCTGCAAATAGCTGGAATTTTTGGATGTTGACTTTCGATACAATAATAGGAAAGCCAG
This sequence comes from Heterodontus francisci, assembly GCF_036365525.1. NCBI lineage: Eukaryota > Metazoa > Chordata > Chondrichthyes > Heterodontiformes > Heterodontidae > Heterodontus > Heterodontus francisci. Next base: position 17,344,652 of record NC_090378.1, read on the forward strand.
CAGTTTCAAGGAAGCCCGTCAGGGGTTTGACCTCCTCATAACAACACTTTGAATGACAGTGGAGACTCTCTGTTTGGTCACATGATTGGCTCAGGAAGGCTTTTTTGCATTCACTTTGGACTTTTAAAAACCGTTGAGTTTGACAAAGAGCAGGCATTTTGAAATTTAGACCTGACCTGCCTGGAGACTCGAGAAAAAAGACCTCTCTCTGCAAAGGAGGCTGGCTTCTCTTGAAAAGAAATCCTGCATTTGAAAGGGGGCAGATTCCTAGTTTCTCCTGTTTCTGAAGAATACCTGCATCCAGTGTGGTTCCTGTTGCTTCCTGTGTTTTGGGAAATCCTGGAACCTGAACAAAGCTTCTACTGCTATGTTGCTGCTGTGAGTCCTGAGCAGACTGGTTGCTGCACTCCTGCTGTAAGACATGTGTAGTCAAATTGCCTTGAATGCCTACCCATCAAAGACTGTTTATAAACCTCACCTGGAGAGACTGCAAGTGGCATCCGACTATTCGACTCTGGGGCACCTCACCCAACTAAAGAATTTCCTACCAGAATGTGACAAACTGCTGTTTTTTAATTATTCCTTTTAATCCTAAAAGAACAGCTGTAAACTAAAATCCTTTTCCCCCGGTTAGCCAGTTTTTTTTAAATACATGTATGTGTGCATGAGGGTTAAGGAACTTAGGAGCTTTTCATGTATATATAAATTTATCTCATTAGTAGTTAAGACTTATTTCTTTTCTAATAAATAGTTAATATTGTTGTTTAAAGAAACCTGATTTGGTGTGCTTTATTCTGGGGACAAATAGAGTATCTAATTTGGCTATTCTTTGGTAGGTGGGAAACTTTATTGATATGCTGTGACCTGTGGGACTGAATTAACAGTGCATTTCTCCCGCCTTGGCCATAACAACTTGTTGAACTCAATGTTGAGTCTAGAAAGCTGCAAACTGCCCAGTTGAAAGATGAGGTGCTGTTCCTCGAGCTTGCATTGAGCTTCATTGAAACAGTCTAGCAGGCCAAGGACAGACAGGTCAGAGTAGCAGCATGGTGGAGAATTAAAATGGCAGGCGACAGGAAGCTCAGGGTCACACTTGCGAACTGAATGGTGGCGTTCTGCAAAGTGGTCATTCAGTCTGCACTTAATCTCCCCAGTGTAGAGCAGATCACACAATGAACAGTGAAAACATTATTCTAACTTGAAAGAAGTACAAGTAAACCTCTGTTTCACTTGGAAGGAGTATTTGCGGCCTTGGATGATGAGAAGGAAGGAGGTAAAAAGGCAGCACGTAATAGGCAGAGATAAGCAATGCTACAAGCAACAGATCAGATCAAAGTTCTGCAGTGCTGCTACATCCAGTCATGAATGGTGGTGGACAATTAAACAACTAACCAGAGGAGGATGCTCCACAAATATCCCCATCCTCAATGATGGGGAAGTCCAGCACATCAGTGCAAAAGACAAGGCTGAAGCATTTGCAACTACCTTCAGCCAGAAGTGCTGAGTGGATGATCCATTTCAGCCTCCTCCTGATGTCCCCAATATCACAGATGCCATTCTTCAGCCCATTCGATTCACTCCACGTGATATCAAGAACCGACTGAAGGCACTGGATACTGCAAAGGCTATGGGCCCTGACAATATGCAACCCAAGCTGCAGTGAAAGAGGAGGTAATTAATGCACTAGAAGGATTTAAAATTGATAAGGAGGGGGTATTAGATAGGTTGTCAATACCTAAAATTGATAAAGCACCATGACTGGATGAAATGCATCCAAGAATACTGAGGGAAGTGAGAGTGGAAATTGCAGTGGCACTAGCCATTATTTTTCAGTCTTCCTGAGATGCATGGTTGGTGCCAAAGGACGGAAGAATTGCAAATGTTACACTCTTGTTCAAAAAAGAATGTAAAGACAAGCCCAGTAACTACGGACCAGTTTAACTTTGGTGGTGAGGAAACTTCTAGAAACAATAATACAGGACAAAGTTAATAGTCACATCGATAAATGCAGGTTAATTAAGGAAAGCCAGCATGGGTTTACTAAAGAAAAATCGTGTTTATCTAACTTGCTGGAGTTTTTTGAAGGGGAAACCAAGAGGGTTGATGAGTACAATGCTGTTGGTGTGGTGTACATGGATTTCCAAAAGGCATTTGATGCAGTGCCACACAACAGACTTGTGAGTAAAGTTTTAGCTCATGGAATAAAAAGGATGGTAACAACTTGGGTACAAAATCATCTGAGTGACAGGAAACAGACAGTAGTGGTTAATGGATGTTCTTCGGGCTGGAGGACGATTTGTAGTGGAGTTTCCCAGGGGTCAGTGTTGGGACCCTTGCTTTAGCTGATATATATTAATGACTTAGACTTTGGTTTACAGGGCACAATTTCAAAATTGGCGGATGATACGAAACTTGGAAACATTGTGAACTGTGAGGAGGATAGTGTAGAACTTCAAAAGGACATAGACAAGCTGGTGGAATGGGCGGTCAAGTGGCAGATAAACTTCAATGCAGAGAATTGTGAAGTAATTCATTTTGGTAGAGACAATATAAAATGAGGGGTACAATTCTAAAGGGGATGCAGGAACAGAGGAATCGGGGGTATATGTACAGAAGGCATTGAAGCTGGCAGGAAAGATTCACGATAATGGTTCCAAAAATGAAGAACTTCATTTATGAAGATAGATTGGAGAAGTTGGGACTATTTTCCTTGGAGAAAAGAAGGCTGAGAGGAGATTTGATAGAGGTGTTCAAAATTATGAGGGGTCTGGACAGAGTAGATAGGGAGAAACGGTTCCCATTTGTGAAAGGATCAAGAACGAGAGGGCATAGATTTAAAGTAATTGGCAAAAGAAGCAATGGCGACCTGAAGAAAAACTTTTTCACGCAGCGAGTGGTTAGGATCTGGAATGCACTGCCTGGGAGCGTGGTGAAGACACAGTCAATCAAGGCATTCAAAAGGCAATTAGATAGTTACCTGAAAAGGAATAATGTGCCGGGTAACGGGGAGAAGGTGGTGGAATAACATTAAGTGAATTGTTCATTCGGAGAACTGGTGCAGACACGATGGGCCAAATGGCCTCCTTCTGTGCTGTAACAGTTCTGATTCAATGATTCTGTGAACACCTTCACCTCAAGTTCCCCTCCAAGCCATACACTATCCTGACTTGGAACTATATTGCTGTTCCTTCACCGTCGCCATGTCAAAAACTTGGAACTTCCTCCCTTCAGCACTGTGGGTGTACCTACACCTGATGCACTGCAGCAGTTCAAGAAGGCACCATCACCTCTCAAAGGCAATTAGGGATGGTCAACAAATGCTGGCCTAGCCAATGACGCCCACATCTCATGAATGAAAAAAAAAATCACGCAGGGCTAACACCTATTTCAAGCAGGAACCATGGGATAAGTGGAAATTGTTGGCTTCCAATTTTGCAGCCGTCAAACATCTGAGGAAGATTAGGCATGAGGCACCGTACCAAAAATTGTTTCCCCACTGCCCACCAAAGCTAATTTTTCATCCCAAAAAATGGACATGATGAGGACCAATTTTGCTCACCGCCCCCCGTCCCCCCAAGTGTGTGTGTGTGTGTGTGTTTTCCCTCCTGTTCTCCTTGTTCTATTTCATTTTTAGTGATAGAATGTGAAAGCTGAACAAATGTACAGTGGAAGAGGTAAATGTTTTAGCAGGCTTTCAAAGGAGTCAGAGAATAAACTGAGCATAAGAGCAAAATACAGCGGAAACTCTGAAATGAGAACAGAAAGTGCCGGAAATACTCAGTAGTTCTGGCAGCGTCTGTGGAGAGAGAAACAGAGTAAACGTTTCAGGACTGTGACCTTTCATCAGAATTGGCAACGGTTAGAAATATAATAGGTTTTAAGCAAGTGAAGAGGTGGGTGGTGGTGGGGTAGAAGAACAAAATGGAAGGTCTGTGATAGGATTGAGGGCAGGATAGATTAAATGACAGAGATGTTATGGAATAAAAGGCAAATGAAGTGCTGAATAGTTGTAGTAAAAGACAAAGTATTTGCCCAGAGAGAGTGTTACTGGCAGAATAATGAACAGTTCTGTCTGAAAGGAAAAACATGAAAAATAAGTTTAAGACTGGCATGTGGTTGAACAATAAATAAAAAAAACAAAAATTAAAAATATGAAAAATAAATAAAAAATAATGGATCTCATGGTCTGAAATTATTGGACTCAATGTTGAGTCCGCAAGCTGCAGAGTGCCTAATTGGAAGATGAGGTGCTGTTCCATGAGCTTGCGTGGATGTTCACTGGAACACTGTAGCAGGCTGAGGACAGAAATGTGGGCACGAAGGCAGGGTGGTGAACTGAAATGGCAAGCAGCTGGAAGCTCGGGATCATGCTTGCGGACTGAGCGGAGGTGTTCCGCAAAACACTCATACAGTCTGAATGGAGGGATGTGACTAGTGGTGTTCCGCAGGGATCAGTGCTGGGTCCTTTGCTGTTTGTAGTATATATAAATGATTTGGAGGAAAATGTAGCTGGTCTGATTAGTAAGTTTGCGGACGACACAAAGGTTGGTGGAGTTGCGGATAATGATGAGGATTGTCAGAGGATACAGCAGGATATAGATCAGTAGGAGACTTGGGCAGAGAAATGGCAGATGGAGTTGAATCCGGACAAACGTGAGGTAATGCATTTTGGAAGGTCTAATGCAGGTGGGAAGTATACAGTAAATGGCAGAACCCTTCGGAGTATTGACAGGCAGAGAGATCTGGGCGTACAGGTCCACAGGTCACTGAAAGTGGCAACGCAGGTGGATAAGGTAGTCAAGAAGGCATACGGCATGCTTGCCTTCATCGGTCGGGGCAGAGAGTATAAAAATTGGCAAGTCATGCTGCAGCTGTACAGAACTTTAGTTAGGCCACACTTAGAATATTGCGTGCAATTCTGGTCGCCACACTACCAGAAGGACGTGGAGGCTTTGGAGAGGGTACAGAAGAGGTTTACCAGGATGTTGCCTGGTCTGGAGGACATTAGCTATGAGGAGAGGTTGGAAAAACTCGGATCGTTTTCACTGGAACGACAGAGGTGGAGGGGCGACATGATAGAGGTTTACAAAGTTATGAGCGGCATGGACAGAGTGGATAGTCAGAAGCTTTTTCCCAGGGTGGAAGAGTCAGTTACTAGGGGACATAGGTTTAAGGTGCGAGGGGCAAAGTTTAGAGGGGATGTGCGAGGCAAGTTCTTTACACAGAGGGTGGTGAGTGCCTGGAACTTGCTGCCGGGGGAGGTGGTGGAAGCAGATACGATTGCGACGTTTAAGAGGCATCTTGACAAATACGTGAATAGGAAGGGAATAGAGGGATATGGGCCCCAGAAGTGCAGAAGGTCTTAGTTTAGGCAGGCATCAAGATTGGAGGGCCGAATGGCCTGTTCCTGTGCTGTACCGTTCTTTGTTCTTTGTCTCCGTTTGGTCTCCCCAGTGTAGAGGAGACCACATTGTGAGCAGCGAATACAGTATACTAAATTGAAAGAAGTACAAGTAAATCGCTCTTTACCTGGAAGGAGTTGGATGGTGAGGAGAGAGGTGGTAAAAGGGCGGGTGTTGCACCAGGTAACTGAGAATATTGGTTTTGCCAGAGAACTGCAGAGTGCAGACCATATTGGCTGAAGGGTTTGCCTTCAACAGGGAAGTGGAGAGGGTTTGGGAATCAGTAATAATCCAGAGTTGGAGAATGTAATGTGCGTGCTGAGAAGAAAGTCGAAGTAACTCTGACACAAGGAAGTGTACAACCTGAAAAATGTTCCAGCTGCCACTACGTGTACAATATCACCTGTGAGGAATTTATGTTATCAAATTGTGCAACTGATGGTGATTTGCAAAGTCAGACTAAGTCACTGGCAACCGTTGAACATAAATATTCACAGATGCGTCATAAACAATATCATACATTCATTTTTATTCTATGAGTCAGCTTTGACCACCTACAGCAAATGTGCGAAAAGGAATACAGACTGGTTTCAATCTCATATTGAAGAGTTGGAACCTGTCATAGCCGCTAAGCGCATTGCACTGTTGAACTACAAGAAAGCCCCCAGCGAGTTAACATCTATAGCACTTTAAGCAGCCAGAAACACTGCACAAAGAACAGCCAGGCGCTGTGCAAATGACTACTGGCAACACCTATGCAGTCATATTCAGCTGGCCTCCGACACTGGAAACATCAGAGGAATGTATGATGGCATTAAGAGAGCTTTTGGGCCAACCATCAAGAAGATCGCCCCCCTCAAATCTAAATCGGGGACATAATCACTGACCAACGCAAGCAAATGGACTGCTGTGTTAAGCACTACCAAGAACTGCACTCCAGGGAGAATGTTGTCACCGAGACTGCCCTCAATGCAGCCCAGTCTCTACCAGTCATGGATGAGCTGGACGTACAGCCAACAAAATCAGAACTCAGTGATGCCATTGATTCTCTAGTCAGCGGAAAAGCCCCTGGGAAGGACGGCATTACCCCTGAAATAATCAAGAGTGCCAAGCCTGCTATATTCTCAGCACTACATGAACTACTTTGCCTGTGCTGGGACGAGGGAGCAGTACATCAGGACATGCGCGATGGAAGGGACGGAGGAACTCAAAAAAATTATAATCACCAGGGAAGTGGTACTGAGCAAATTGTTGGAGCCACGGACTGACAAGTGCCTGGGTCCTGATGGACTTCATCCTACGATCCTAAAAGAAGTGGCTAGTGAGATAGTTGATGCATTTACTTCATTTTCCAAAATTCCCTAAATTCGGGGAAGGTTCCATTAGATTGGAAAATAGTGAATGTAACTTCTTTATTCAAAAAGGGAAGGAGACAGAAATCAGGAAACTATATGCCAGTTACCTTAACATCTGTCTTAGGGAAATGTTAGAAGCTATTATTAAAGATGTTATAGTAGGCCACTTAGAAAAATTCCAAAGTAATCAGGTAGCGTCAACATGGTTTTGCGAAAGGGAAGTCATGTTTAACCAATTTATTGGAGTTCTTTGAAGAAGTAACATGTGCTGTGGATAAAGGGGAACTGGTGGATGTACTGTACTTAGATTTCCTGAAGGCATTTGATAATGTGTCACATTAAAGGTTATTGAAGAGAATAAAAGCTCATGGTGTAGGGGGTAACATTTTGATGATTAGCTAGCTAATAGCAAACAGAGCGTAGGCATAAATGGGTCGTGTTCTGGTTGGCAAGATGTAACGAGTGGTGTGTCGCAGGGATCAGTGCTGGGGCCTCAACTTTTTACAATTTACATAAATGACTTGGATGAAGGGACTATACTCAGCATAGTGGGGAAAGTCTTTGTTTGAATCGCTTTAAACAGGCTCCAGAAGCTGGCTGAGCGTGTCTACCCTGAGGCACAGTGTGGCTTTCGAGAAGAGAGATCCACCATTGACATGCTGTTCTCCCTTCGTCAGATACAGGAGAAATGCCGCGAACAACAGATGCCCCTCTACGTTGCTTTCATTGATCTGACCAAAGCCTTTGACCTCGTCAGCTGACGTGGTCTCTTCAGACTACTAGAAAAGATTGGATGTCCACCAAAGCTACTAAGTATCATCACCTCATTCCATGACAATATGAAAGGCACAATTCAACATAGCAGCGCCTCATCAGACCCCTTTCCTATCCTGAGTGGCGTGAAACAGGGCTGTGTTCTCGCACCTACACTGTTTGGGATCTTCTTCTCCCTGCTGCTCTCACATGCGTTCAAGTCTTCAGAAGAAGGAATTTTCCTCCACACAAGATCAGGTGGCAGGTTGTTCAACCTTGCCTGTCTAAGAGCTAAGTCCAAAGTACAGAAAGTCCTCATCAGGGAACTCCTCTTTGCTAACGATGCTGCATTAACATCTCACACTGAAGAGTGTCTGCAGAGACTCAGCAACAGGTTTGCGGCTGCCTGCAATGAACCTGGCCTAACCATCAGCCTCAAGAAAATGAACATCATGGGACAGGACGTCAGAAATGCTCCATCCATCAATATCGGTGACCACGCTCTGGAAGTGGTTCAAGAGTTCACCTACCTAGGCTCAAATACCACCAGTAACCTGTCTTTCGATGCAGAAATCAACAAGTGCATGGAAAGGCTTCCACTGCTATGTCCAGACTGGCCAAGAGAGTGTGGGAAAATGGCGCACTGACACGGAACACAAAAGTCCGAGTGTATCAAGCCTGTGTCCTCAATACCTTGCTCTGCAGCAGCGAGGCCTGGACGACGTATGTCAGCCAAGAATGACGTCTCAATTCATTCCACCTTCGCTGTCTCCAGAGAATCCTTGGCATCAGGTGGCAGAACCGTATCTCCAATGCAGAAGTCCTCGAGGCGGCCAACATCCCCAGCTTATACACGCTACTGAGCCAGCGGTGCTTGAGATGGCTTGGCCATGTGAGCCGCTTGGAAGATGGCAGGATCCCCAAGGACACATTGTACAGCGAGTTTGTCACTGGTATCAGACCCACCGGCCGTCCATGTCTCCGCTTTAAAGACGTCTGCAAACACGACATGAAGTCCTGTGACATTGATCACAAGTCGTGGGAGTCAGTTGCCAGTGATCGCCAGAGCCGTCGGGCAGCCATAAAGGAGGAGCTTAAGTGTGGCGAGTAGAAGAGACTTAGCAGTTGGCAGGAAAAAAGACAGAAGCGCAAGGCGAGAGCCAACTGTGTAACAGTCCTGACAGCCAATTTTATCTGCAGCACCTGTGGAAGAGCCTGTCACTCTAGAATTGGCCTTTATAGCCACTCCAGGCGCTGCTCCACAAACCACTGACCACCTGCAGGCGCTTACCCATTGTCTCTCGAGACAAGGAGGCCAAAGAAGGAGAATGAAGGGACCGAAGGTATGGTTGCTAAATTTTCTGATGACATAAAGATAGGTAGGGAAGTAAGTTATAAAGGGAACATAAGGAGGCTACAAAGAATATAGATAGTTTAAGTGAGTGGGCAAAGATCTGGCAAATGGAGTATAATGTGGGAAAATATGAAACTGTCTATTTTGGCAGGAAGAATAAACAAGAAGCATATTATCTAAATGGTGAGAGATTGCAGAGCTCTGAGATACAGAGGGATCTGGGTCTCAGTGCAATGAATCACAAAAGGTTAATATGCAGGTTCAGCAGGTAATTAGGAAAGCTAATAGAATGTTATCCATTATTGCGAGGGGAATTGAATACAAAAGTAGGGAGCGTATGCTTCAGTTATACAGGGCACTGGGGAGACCACATCTGGAGTACTTTGTACAGTATTGGTCTCCTTATTTAAGGAAGGATATAAATGCATTGAAAGTAGTTCAGAGAAGGTTTACTAGATTAATACCTGGAATAAGTGGGTTGTCTTATGAGGAAAGGTTGGACAGGCTAGGCTTGTATGCGCTGGAGTTTAGAAGAGTAAGAGGTGAGTTGATTGAAACATATAAGATCCTGAGGGGTCTTGACAGGGTGAGTGTGGAAAGGATGTTTCCCCTTGTGGGAGAATCTAGAACTAGGGGTCACTATTTAAAAATAAGGGGGCGCCCATTTAATACAGCGATGAGGAGAAATTTTTTCTCTCAGAGGGTCATAAGTCTTTGGAATTCTCTTTCTCAAAAGGCAGTGGAAGCAGAGTCTCTAAATATTTTTAAGGCAGAGGTAGATAGATTCTTGATAAGCAAGGGGGTGAAAGGTTATCAGGAGTAGGCGGGAATGTGGAGTTGAGGTTACAATGAGATCAGCCATGATCTTATTGAATGGCAGAGCAGGCTTAAGGGGCCGAGTGGCCTACTCCTGCTCCTAAGTCGTATGTTCACCGAGTGGTGTTCCCATGCACCTGCTGTCCTTGTCCTTCTAGATGGTAGAGGTCACTGGTTTATGAGGTGCTGCAGTACATCTTGTAGATGGTACACTCTGTTGCCACTGTCCACCAGTGATGGAGGCAGTGAATGTTTAAGGTTGTAGATGGGGTGCTAATCAAATAGGCTGCCTTGTCCTAGATGATGATGAATTTCTTGTCTGTTGTTGGAGCTGCACTCATCTAGGTAAGTGGAGAGTATTCCATCACACTCTTGACTTGTGCCTTGTAAATGGTGGACAGGCTTTGGGGAGTCATCTCCCTTTGTGGTCGGTGTGACTCCAGCCAGTGCAGACTTTTCCCTCTGATTTCCATTGACTTCAATTTTGCTAGGGCTCCTTGATGTCACACTCAGTCAAATACTGCCTTGATGTTAAGGACAATCACTCTCACTTCACCTCTTTTGTCCATATTTAGACCAAGGCTGTAATGAGGTTTGAACCGAGTGGTCCTCACAGAACTCAAACTGAACAGCAGTGATCAGGTTCATGTGGCTGGGCCAATTCCACTTCTGGTCAGTGGTGACTTCCAGGGATTTGATGATGGGGGATTCGGTGATGGTAATGCCACTGAATGTTCAGAGGAGGTGGTTATGCTCTCTCTTGTTGGAAATAGTCAGGGCTTGACATTTATCTAGATCATGTCATTGTATTATCCGGAGGCGGCTGAGACCAATGTGAAATTTGTCTCTAGTGCCACATCTGCAAGAGAAGTATGATGATGTATGTCCAGCCAAACATTTAGTTATTTGCACATTAGATATTCTACGGGCCTATTTTTGATGTTCGTGCTTCACGAGTAGATATTGAGAACACATCTATTGGAAGGGCTACCAAGATTATGTCACCTTTTACAACTCTCAGTAGGTAACAGTAACAAAGAAAAAGGCCCAAATATTCTGCAAATGCAATTAGGCCAAATTTAAGGCAAAAGCTCCTGAGACTCACAAAACTGAATGGTCGATGTTATATTCCAGAAAGCCAGTTGCTGAAGGATATAACTGAAGCCAATCTTTGTACACTTTTATAAGTATTTATTTACACAGTTACGGATTACAAGCATGCACCTCTTAATCCCAACAAACACAGTTGCAGTCTTTATCTATTTATAGGGACACAAGTGAATCGCCAGTTAATGCCTACCACATACCTACAATAAAACACGATTAATATACAATTAACAGTCTACACCTGTTGCTATGTTCCTATGAAGGCGTGATGCTTGCGCTATATTCCATTTCTAAGTCCCTCTTTAAGTATCAAAGTGAAAGTTTGAAGCCATCAAACCATCATATGTGCAAGTTTGGTGCAGCATGTTTAAGAAAATATATTGGAGAACATTTTCAATTCGTAATATAACTTATTTTGATGCCATGACAAAGTATCATTCAAAGATAAGGAAAATATTGTGTAGGTTGCAGTGAGGAGATGCGAAAGATCGAGGAAACTTGGGAGTAACAAATTTCCTCAAATTTTGCACTGAAATTCATCACTATGCTGTACTTATGCCATTATTTCAAGCAAGACTTCAGGAAAATCACAGCCAGAGGTTTATAATAGAGATAAGTAACCAGAGCCAGGTCATTTACACCTGCCTGTGTTTCACAATGGAGTAATTGTACATCATAACTCACAATGGTCATAGTTCACATTGGACAATTTTATTGAACTGTAACAGTTATGGAGGCCAGCAGGAAGAAATGAAAAAAAGGATTTTATAACACTTTAATAAACAGCACGTAATAAATTATATTACATTGAGGAGAAAATGTACCACCAACCAAGACATTGGCCTAGAAACTTGTCTGCGTAACGCCCACCTTTCAAGTGCTAAAGGGCCGACCAAGTCTGCAAAGTGGCAGACAACAACAACACACATATTTGCAGCTGGAAATGTGCCACCCACCATACTGGTAGAGGTGTTAATGCTAACATCAGGAGTGCATGCCAGCAGCATTCTAAGTTGTGGTTAATATTTTGTAGATGAGGATCCTGTGTTGCCTGCAGGACTCATTTTCCATTTTGAACTTTTGGCCGGCACAGTGGCGCAGTGGTTAGCACTGCAGCCTCACAGCTCCAGGGACCCGGGTTCGATTCTGGGTACTGCCTGTGTGGAGTTTGCAAGTTCTCCCTGTGTCTGCGTGGGTTTTCTCCGGGTGCTCCGGTTTCCTCCCACAAGCCAAAAGACTTGCAGGTTGGTAGGTAAATTGGCCGTTATAAATTGTCACTAGTGTAGGTAGGTGGTAGGGAAATATAGGGACAGGTGGGGATGTTTGGTAGGAATATGGGATTAGTGTAGGATTAGTATAAATGGGTGGTTGATGGTCGGCACAGACTCGGTGGGCCGAAGGGCCTGTTTCAGTGCTGTATCTCTAATCTAATCTAATCTAATCTTACTCTTGTGTTCTTGTAGACAGATTTTTGGTCTCTCAGGGAATCAGGGGTATGGTGAACAAGTGGGAAAGCGGAGTTGAATCCTAAGAACAGCCATGATTGTATTGAATGGTGGAGCAGGCTCAATGGGCCATATGGTCCACTCTTGCTCTTATTTCTTGTGTTCTTGTAGACATTGCATGCTTACCCTGCTCAGCGCGACACTAGCCAGCTTGAAAGCCCCCTCACCAGCACTGTTCAAAAGGATCATGCATTACATAGAGATTAGTTACTGGTTTAGTATTTGTTGCTACTGGTTGACTTCTAGGTGTTTGTTGCTGTGTTCAGTTACTCTGCAAAATTCACATTGTCTGCACAAGGAGGCTGTTGCACTACTGCTGCTCTTTGTCTTCAATATAATATGGCTGTAGATGTGAGTGGTCAGCTAGGGCTGCCATTGGTGAATTGAGAATGAGGGAAAGCAGCAAGGAAGACATCAGAGCAGGAGAAGCTGCCAGAAGAGGTAGGAGGAGAACACTGAATAGGAGGCCATATCCACAACGGGGTATTCAGGGAGCACATCTCCTACCTTCACTGAAGAGCATTGTATGAGATGCCCTCTCTTCACAAAGGAAGATGTCACTGAGTTATGCAGCCACAATTCCAACTTCAAAACAGGGCACAGATAGCACTGCCTGTGGCTGTCAACATCACCATCACCCTCAATATTTATATCACAGGCTGCAATATCTCACAGTTTGTAGCCCACTGCTGTACCAGGGAGGTCTCCAACCCTCTTTATACTTGAAAAGTGACATATGTCTCCTTCCCTATTGATGGGAAAGCACAACACTGCACCCACATGGCAGGCTTCCCCATGGCGTAAGGTGCCATTGACGACATGCAACACTGAAATGCTTATCAATTAAAAGGGATTCCGTTCCCTCAGCTTACAACTTGTTTGTAACCACAGGCAGCACATCGTATGTCCATTATTGCGCCAGCAGTCACAAGTTTTTCCACCTGTGCCTTTATTGCAGCCAGGCCATCAATGTGTAGGTTGGCTATTAGGCAAAAAGGGTTATCCTCTTTGGATTCCATGCAGGAATCCACACACAGCTACAGAACATGCCATGCTGCCGCCAGGATTTTCTTTGAGTAAACAATGTGTGCTCAGGTAACACTTGCTAGCCCGAACCATTCTGGAGAAGCTTTGCAATATTTGCCTGACCAATTATGCTGATTGTTAGGCATCTGTTGCATGCCCCACAACTTCACTATCCTGACAGAGCAGCCCCTACCACCACTAGGGCAGCAGCAAGTACAGAAGGAGTTTTTTTATTCTTTCATGGGATGTGGGCATCGGTGGCGAGGCCAGTATTTGTTGCTGATTGATAATTGCTCTTGACAACTGAATGGTTTGTTAGGCCATTTCAGAGGGCAGTTAGGAGTCAACCACATTGCTGTAGGTCTGAACTCACATGTAGGACAGACTGGGGAAGGACGGCAGATTTCCTTCCCTAAAGAAGATTAGTGAACCAGATGGGTTTAGTTTAGTTTAGTTTAGAAATACAGCACTGAAACAGGCCCTTCGGCCCACCGAGTCTGTGCCGACCATCAACCACCCATTTATACTAATCCTACACTAATTCCATATTCCTACCACATCCCCACCTGTCCCTATATTTCCCTACCACCTACCTATACTGGGGGCAATTTATGATGGCCAATTTACCTATCAACCTGCAAGTCTTTGGCATGTGGGAGGAAACCGGAGCACCCGGAGGAAACCCACGCAGACACAGGGAGAACTTGCAAACTCCACACAGACAGTACCCAGAATTGAACCCGGTTCGCTGGAGCTGTGAGGCTGCGGTGCTAACCACTGCGCCACTGTGCCGCCCTTATTAAGGGTATTAAGGACAATCGATGATAGGTTCACAGTACCATTACTGAGAGTAGCTTTCAATTTCAGATTTATATTAATTAATTGAATTTAAATTCCACCAGCTGCCATGGTGGGATTTGAACCCACGTCCCTGGGGCATTAGCCCGGGCCTCTGGATTACTAATTCAGTGAGGGGGATGAAGACTAATAGCAGTGAAAAAAGGAACTTGCAGCTGCCCAAACTCTCAAGAGATCATCTCATGAAGAAGCACTTCAGCTGAGTTAGCTGACCCATTCTCCATTCACCAACAGTCCCACTAATCCCAGACACTATTCTTACAACCACCATCTGCTTTCCTTCACTCCACACTTACTTGTCTTGCCCACACTTCACTACAAAGAGAAATGCCAAAAAAAGTTTATGAAATGAATCAGGTCAGCATTGACAAAAATAAATGTCTAATCACCCTTTTGCAATCTTTTAATGTCTCTTTTGTTTGCTCATTTTCCTATTCTGGTGCTTCTACGAGGTGCCTACCGCTTGGGTGGTGGAAGGCTGCTCAGCTCCCATGGAGGACACTTCAGATGGCCTTGGGGGATAACTTCAAGCAGCACTGGGCCTAGAAGGTCTATCAGCAGCCTGCAGCACCTGGGGGTGGTCTGAGGCAATCTGGCCTTCCTGGTTGAGTGGCACCAGCAAGGGCACTGGCGGAGTGGCTGGCAAGGGAGCAGGCATGCTATCATCCTGAGAGAGGACAGTAAGTGCCTTTCCCATGAAACCAATGCCACTCTCCTGGGGCTGTTCCTTAGCACTCATACGGCACTGCTGGAGAGGAAAGGAGTGATGTGATGCCCTGGAAACCCCTTTCAACAGTGGTCCCCAAAGCCAAGGTGGCAGCTCTCTGAGCTTACAAGTCAGCAGCATAAGTGGCTCATTAGTCTAAGGGTCTGATTCTCACTTTGGGTACAAGAGGTTCAGGGTTTAAATCTCAGATGAGCCCTTCTTTTAAATCATGTTTCTACTGTTCCACACTTTAATAATCATTAAGTTGTAACCTTTTATTTACAATTATATAAAGTCTCTGCCTTGTGGATGCTCCACAGTGTTCCCAGCTGCCACTCCAGCTCCGAAACCTGGGCTTCCAGGAGCTGCTGCTGGATACATTTCCTGCACACATGCCGGTCCCGGGCACTGGAAATGTTCCCGGCTTCCGACATGGAGCACAAGGAACACACCACGGCCTTGAGTTCTTCTGCCATGACATAACCCTTTAAATTAACCTTTTGGAAGATCTTAATGTCTAAGAGCGAAGTCCAAAGTACGGAAAGTCCTCATCAGGGAACTCCTCTTTGCTGACGATGCTGCTTTAACATCTCACACTGAAGAGTGCCTGCAGAGTCTCATCGACAGGTTTGCGGCTGCCTGCAATGAATTTGGCCTAACCATCAGCCTCAAGAAAACGAACATCATGGGACAGGACGTCAGAAATGCTCCATCCATCAATATTGGCGACCACGCTCTGGAAGTGGTTCAAGAGTTCACCTACCTAGGCTCAACTATCACCAGTAACCTGTCTCTAGATGCAGAAATCAACAAGCACATGGGAAAGGCTTCCACTGCTATGTCCAGACTGGCCAAGAGAGTGTGGGAAAATGGCGCACTGACACGGAACACAAAAGTCCGAGTGTATCAAGCCTGTGTCCTCAGTACCTTGCTCTATGGCAGCGAGGCCTGGACAACGTATGTCAGCCAAGAGCAACATCTCAATACATTCCATCTTCGCTGCCTCCGGAGAATACTTGGCATCAGGTGGCAGGACCGTGTCTCCAACACAGAGGTCCTCGAGGCGGCCAACATCCCCAGCTTATACACACTACTGAGTCAGCGGCGCTTGAGATGGCTTGGCCATGTGAGCCGCATGGAAGATGGCAGGATCTCCAAAGACACATTGTACAGCGAGCTCGCCACTGGTATCAGACCCACCGGCCGTCCATGTCTCCGCTTTAAAGACGTCTGCAAACGCGACATGAAATCCTGTGACATTGATCACAAGTGGTGGGAGTCAGTTGCCAGCATTTGCCAGAGCTGGCGGGCAGCCATAAAGACGGGGTTAAAGTGTGGCGAGTCGAAGAGACTTAGTAGTTGGCAGGAAAAAAGACAGAGGCGCAAGGGGAGAGCCAACTGTGTAACAGCCCCGACAAACAAATTTCTCTGCAGCACCTGTGGAAGAGCCTGTCACTCTAGAATTGGCCTTTATAGCCACTCCAGGCGCTGCTTCACAAACCACTGACCACCTCCAGGCACTTATCCATTGTCTCTCGAGATAAGGAGGCCAAAGAAGAAGAATGTCAAATAACATCACTTACTCTAAGACCCTTTTTCCCTGGTCCTCGTTACTTACAGAACTCCCTAAAAAAACGCTGCTTACTATATATTTTTAAAAAAACTGTAAATCTTTCTTACCTGAGATACTTACCCAGCTATTTAGAGCTATTCCCTAATAGCAATGGCTCACCAACAAATCACCTTGCAGTTTTCCCGTGATGTCACTGTTGACTTTTTTTTCTAGATAGTAAAGATATCAAGGGATATGGGGATAGAGCAGGAAAATGGCATTGAGGTAGAAGATCAGCAATGATCTAGTTGAATGGCAAAGCAGGCTTAAGGGGCCGAATGGGCTACTCCTCCTATTTCCTATGTTCCTGTCAGAGTTGTCAGAAGATCCCCATCCTGATGGGTTCCACTGGTGGACCTGGCTGCTCCATTCAGAATGGTCTCCACCCTCTGTGCAAAGGCTTGAGACAAATTGGAGCTGGAGTCCTCCATACTGTGCGATATTGTAGGCAAGCTCTTTAGCAGACTGTGCAGTGCACCAAGCATTTCCCGATGTATGGCCATGTAATAGTGCTTAGCGTAAGCATGCGGAAGAAGAATGATTCGAGATGTGTGGTGCACTGAATGCAGCACAGTGTAGGGACCATTTTTCCTGCACTGTTGAAAAACCTTTCCTTATTCCCTAGATTATTCCTCCATGACGCATTTCATCAGATTGAACTCTTGCTGCATTTCATGCTCTATTTTCTAATCTTCCTGAAAGTCTTACATTCCAATGCCCCATGTTTCGCAAACCCTTCAAAAGCAATTCTCAGACAGTTAATGACTTAACAATAGTGTTATCAGCATGAATGTTCATAGACAATTTAAACACTTCTCCCAAATACTCTTTGGACCCTGATGCCAACATTTAGAAGCTAACATTGCCAGCTTTATGAAAATTAATAAATTACAGCCTGGATGTGTTATGTGACATGCAAACAGCTTTCTTGAGCAGACCAAAGGCTGAATGCAATGATGCTGTTCCAAAAACCTTTTGGCTTCGTGTTCAGCTGTCTCCTCTCTGCTTGTATTATAAACTGTTCTGGAGTAAAGTTGGAAAACAATGGATATAGAGACATAGTTATCGCTATTAATCCTGGAATTGTACAGAGTAGCGACCTTATTGAAAATATTAAGGTGAGATATTGACCTGCTGTCTGAACAGATCTAATATCTGTTGCTTTGTGACATGGTATGTTCTTCAAGTTGCATTTTATTGTTTAGAATTCAGGATTTGGTGAGAGGAGGGAGAGTTAAAGGAATATGTTATACCATTTTCCCCCTCACATTTGATTAATGCAATGAGATATTGATATTAAACCTGTGTTTGCCTTACAGGAAATGGTGACTGAAGCCTCCTCCTACCTGTACCGAGCTACCAAACAGCAAGTTTATTTTTCAGATGTAAAAATCCTGCTGCCTGTTACATGGCCGGTTAGTTCCAGCTCAGTTCAGAGACCCACTACTCAATCCTATGAGAAGGTAAGAATTGAACGGTGAAGACTGACAATCTTCTCGAGTCTGCTCCTGTTCAGCCTCTGTAACTCCTCCCGAAAACCCCGTTCACATGGGTTCTTGTAGGTTCTTGCACCGAACTTATATCAAAGTTTCAGTGGTGGAACAGGAGCAGCTCGGAGGAAATTCCGAGTGGAATCTGACACTTTGTAAAGATTTATTTAAATGTGCATTTTACCCGAAAGATGATCTATTACTTAACAGCTCTCCCACAGAGAGACTGGGAAAACCTATTTGACAACAAAAGAGGGAATTAGAATTAGAACATTACAGCGCAGTACAGGCCCTTCGGCCCTCGATGTTGCGCCGACCTGTGAAATCATCTGACCTACACTATTCCATTTTCATCCATATGTCTATTCAATGACCACTTAAATGCCCTTAAAGTTGGCGAGTCTACTACTGTTGCAGGCAGGGCGTTCCACGCCCCTACTACTCTCTGAGTAAAGAAACTACCTCTGACATCTGTCCTATATTTATCACCCCTCAACTTAAAGCTATGTCCCCTCGTGTTTGCCATCACCATCCGAGGAAAAAGACTCTCACTATCCACCCTATCTAACCCTCTGATTATCTTATATGTCTCTATTAAGTCACCTCTCCTCCTCCTTCTCTCCAACGAAAACAACCTCAAGTCCTTCAGCCTTTCCTCGTAAGACCTTCCCTCCATACCAGGCAACATCCTAGTAAATCTCCTCTGCACCCTTTCCATAGCTTCCACATCCTTCCAAAATGCGGTGACCAGAACTGCACGCAATACTCCAGGTGCGGTCTCACCAGAGTTTTGTACAGCTGCAGCATGACCTCGTGGCTCCGAAACTCGATCCCCTACTAATAAAAGCTAACACACCATATGCCTTCTTAACAGCCCTATTAACCTGGGTAGCAACCTTCAGGGATTTATGCACCTGGACACCAAAATCTCTCTGTTCATCTACACTACCAAGAATCTTCCCATTAGCCCAGTACTCTGCATTGCTGTTACTCCTTCCAAAGTGAATCACCTCGCACTTTTCCGCATTAAACTCCATTTGCCATCTCTCAGCCCAGCTCTGCAGCCTATCTATGTCTCTCTGTACCCTACAACATCCTTCGGCACTATCCACAACTCCACCGACCTTAGTGCCATCCGCAAATTTACTAACCCACCCTTCTACACCCTCTTCCAGGTCATTTATAAAAATGACAAACAGCAGTGGCCCCAAAACAGATCCTTGCGGTACACCACTAGTAACTAAACTCCAGGATGAACATTTGCCATCAACCACCACCCTCTGTCTTCTTTCAGCTAGCCAATTTCTGATCCAAAGCTCTAAGTCACCTTCAACCCCATACTTCCGTATTTTCTGCAATAGCCTACCATGGGGAACCTTATCAAACGCCTTACTGAAATCCATATACACCACATCCACTGCTTTACCCTCATCCACCTGTTTGGTCACCTTCTCGAAAAAGTCAATCAGGTTTGTGAGGCACGACCAACCCGTCACAAAACCGTGCTGACTATCGCTAATGAACTTATTCTTTTCAAGATGATTATAAATCCTGTCTCTTATAACCTTTTCCAACATTTTACCCACAACCGAAGTAAGGCTCACAGGTCTATAATTACCAGGGCTGTCTCTACTCCCCTTCTTGAACAAGGGGACAACATTTGCTATCCTCCAGTCTTCCGGCACTATTCCTGTCAACAATGACGACAGAAAGATCAAGGACAAAGGCTCTGCAATCTCCTCCCTGGCTTCCCAGAGAATCCTAGGATAAATCCCATCTGGCCCAGGGGACTTATCTATTTTCACACTTTCCAAAGTTGATAACACCTCCTCCTTGTGAACCTCAATCCCATCTAGCCTCGTAGCCTGAATCTCAGTATTCTCCTCGACAACATTTTCTTTCTCTACTGTAAATACTGACGCAAAATATTCATTTAACACTTCCCCTATCTCCTCTGATTCCACACACAACTTCCCACTACTATCCTTGATTGGCCCTAATCTAACTCTAGTCATTCTTTTATTCCTGATATACCTATAGAAAGCCTTAGGGTTTTCCCTGATCCTATCCGCCAATGACTTCTCATGTCCTCTCCTTGCTCTTCTTAGCTCTCCCTTTAGATCCTTCCTGGCTAGCTTGTAACTCTCAAGCGCCCTAACTGAGCCTTCACGTCTCATCCTAACATAAGCCTTCTTCTTCTTCTTGACAAGCGCTTCAACTTCTTTAGTAAACCATGGCTCCCTCGCTCGACAACTTCCTCCCTGCCTCACAGGTTAAATTTCTTGATAAACAATTACATTGCCAGAGTCACTGGAGTCAGAATAAAATAGTTCCATTTTTATTACATGATATTGTAGAATTTGTGCTGCTTTCAGGATTGAGTTCCACAACCCTGTCTATTTTATCATGAAGTGTAGCTCAGTGAGTTTGAAGATCGTTACATTTCCTTTATCGGTGTGTTAGATCTTTCTTACTGTTTTGAAAGTCTAGCATACATAGCCTCACCAGCACTGGGGACTGGGTCGTGGGATCCTGGAGAAGTTACGGTTAGTTGGGTTTTAGTAGCATTGGGAAGTAGTTCTGGGGTTTTCCAGTACTGTAGAAGGTGTATCTATGGTTTGGTGAGATTGGGGGATGGAATGTTAGGTTGGCAGTAATGGTGGAAGGAAGGTATATGATGTTTGGCAATAGTGGGAGGAGCGGGGGTTTCAGCTGATGGCAGCACTGGGGGGAATGGCAGTATTGGAGGAGGTTTTGAAAGTTGGCAGTATTTGGAGCAGGTGTCAGGCTCTGGCAGCATTGAGTGTGGGAGATACCAGGATCTGTCCATTTGCAGGCACGGTGTCCTGGGAATCATTATTACTAGTCTTTGACAAGGTCTCCCATGGCAGACTGGTGCAAAAGGTGAAGTCACACGGGATCAGAGGGGAGCTGGCAAGATGGATGCAGAACTGGCTCGGTCATAGAAGACAGAGGGTAGCAGTGGAAGGGTGTTTTTCTGAATGGAGGGATGTGACTAGTGGTGTTCCGCAGGGATCAGTGCTGGGACCTTTGCTGTTTGTAGTATATATAAATGATTTGGAGGAAAATGTAGCTGGTCTGATTCGTAAGTTTGCGGACGACACAAAGGTTGGTGGAGTTGCAGATTGTGATGAGGATTGTCAGAGGATACAGCAGAATATAGATCGGTTGGAGACTTGGGCGGAGAAATGGCAGATGGAGTTTAATCCGGACAAATGTGAGGTAATGCATTTTGGAAGGTCTAATGCAGGTGGGAAGTATACAGTAAATGGCAGAACCCTTAGGAATATTGACAGGCAGAGAGATCTGGGCGTACAGGTCCACAGGTCACTGAAAATGGCAACGCAGGTGGATAAGGTAGTCAAGAAAGCATACGGCATGCTTGCCTTCATGAGTCGGGGCATAGAGTATAAAAATTGGCAAGTCATGCTGCAGCTGTACAGAATTTTAGTTAGGCCACACTTAGAATATTGTGTGCAATTCTGGTCGCCACACTACCAGAAGGACGTGGAGGCTTTGGAGAGGGTACAGAAGAGGTTTACCAGGATGTTGCCTGGTCTGGAGGACATTAGCTATGAGGAGAGGTTGGAAAAACTTGGATTGTTTTCACTGGAACAACAGAGGTGGAGGGGCGACATGATAGAGGTTTACAAAGTTATGAGCGGCATGGACAGAGTGGATAGTCAGAAGCTTTTTCCCAGGGTGGAAGAGTCAGTTACGAGGGGACATAGGTTTAAGGTGAGAGGGGCAAAGTTTAGAGGGGATGTGTGAGGCAAGTTCTTTACACAGAGGGTGGTGAGTGCCTGGAACCTGCTGCCGGGGGAGGTGGTGGAAGCAGATACGATCGCGACGTTTAAGAGGCATCTTGACAAACACATGAATAGGAAGGGAATAGAGGGATACGGAATCCGGAAGTGCAGAAGGTTTTAGTTTTGGCAGGCGTCAAGATCGGCGCAGGCTTGGAGGGCTGAATGGCCTGTTTCTGTGCTGTACTGTTCTTTGTTCTTTGTTCTCGGCAAAGCGTCTCAGTTCCAGTAATACTGGGGAAGTGTGTAGTGTCTGGGAGCAATAAAAATGGAGAATATGGCATAGGGGAGCATTGGAGTTGAGGGAGGTACTAGGAGCATTGAATGGGGGTTTACACAGGATCTTAGAACAGAGGGAATATCAGAGACCTGGGGGGAGATCTGACATCAGAAAACATGGGGAAGGACTCAGAGGATGAACTATTGGGCCCCAGGGGCATTGACAAAAAAATACTTGTGTCCAGGAGCATGAAGGGGTGGGGGCCTGTCCAAGGATCCGGGAATATTAAGAAGTTGGGATCTAACACCATTGGAGAGGGGAGCTTGAGTCAGTTAGTGTTGAGGGAGAGGAGGGACCCAGATGATCTAGATTGATCCTGGACTGTTCCAGGCCACCAGGCACTCCCGTACAAAGTTCTCAGACTATGATTAATGCCCAGCTTTGAGCGCAGAAGGCACTTTAACATTATAGCTGCTGACTGTGCACTTATTCCATAAATAACACAGCTATAATTCATTGGAATATTTACATTTGGACATGACAGGCCAAAGTTATGGCAACAGATTGGGAGAATTCCCATCAAAATTCAACCCCAATTACTGCATTGCTGCTGTAGGCAGTGAACTCCTTTGTTGTGTGTGTTTATTGCTGAGATTCTCACATGGAAACATCAATTGTCTTTTCCTAGGCTGATGTGATCATTGCTGACCCATACCTTAAATATGGAGATGACCCGTACACTCTGCAGTATGGTGGATGTGGTGAGAAGGGGCGGTATATTCATTTCACCCCTAACTTTATACTAAACAACAGTCTGATTGCTGTTTATGGCTCAAAAGGTAAAAGTTAACACCATTGTAGCATGTGCTTTGAACATTGAATTATGTGGGGACATGAGTAGCCCATTTAGCTCCTCAAACCTTTTCTGCCATTCAATTAGATCATTGCTGATCTGTCCCCTAAACCGATTCACCCACCTTGGCTCCATATCAGTTAATGCACTTGGCTAGCAAAAATATCTATCGATCTGATTTAAAATTATTAGTTGAGCTAGCATCTTTTCTTTTTGTGAGAGAGAGTTCTACACTTCTACCACATTTTGCGTGAAGAAGTGTTTCCTAACTTCTCTCTTGAATGGTCAGAACTGGTTTTAAGGTTATGTCCCCTTGTTCTAACTCCTCCTCCAGCAGAACATTTTCTCTCTATCTACCCTATCAATTCCTTGCAAAATTCCAAAAACTTGAATTACATCGCCTTCTATACTCCAGGGATTAGAAACCTAGTTTATGTAATTTCCCATCACTATGTAACCCTTGGAGCCTGGTAACATTCTCTGATAATTTACACTGTAGTCTTTCCAAGGCCATAATATCCTTTCCAAGGTGCAGAGACCAGAACTGCACACGGTACTGCCGATGTGCTCAAATCCAGGCTTTGTATAGCTGTGGGAAAACCTGCACCCCTTTATATTCTAGCCTTTTCAATGTAAGGGATAACATTCTAATTGTTTTTGTGATTATTTTTTGGTACCTGTCCACTCCATTTTATGGATCTGTATAGATGGACCTCTAAATTTCTTTGGACCTCCACTGTTCCTAGATGGTCACCATTTAAAAAATACTCAGATCTGTCTTTTATTAGTCTAAAATGGATGATCTTACCTGTGGTGAAATTCATCTGCCACAGTTTTGTCCACTCACTTAATTGATCAATGTCCTTTAGTAATTTTATGCTCTCTTTATGAAGTGAGATTACATAAACTACTTACTATGTGCACAGTCCTTGTGCCTTCAGTAATATTGGATACACAGCTCTTCATTGTGTTATCTACGTTATTAATAAATGTAGTGCGTAGCTGAGGCCCCAGCACAGATCCTTATGGGACAGCACTAGTCACTTCCTTCCAATTCGCGTACATCCTCATTATTCCTACCGTCTAACCAATCTCCTAACCAGGTCAATAATTTGCCTTTACTGCTGCTGAAAATAGAGACATGTTGTCGAAGCTTTTCGTCTTGCACTCATCAGGACAATTGCAAGAATAACCAATGTAAGAAAAAAAAAACTACTTATACTGCATGAGAAGAGAGTGCTGATTGGTTGGCAAGTGAACTCTGATTGGTAGAGGCGTTGCCATGGCAAATGCACCACTTTACAGTGACTGACAGTTAACTGCCAAGCTTTGTTTGAAATTTAAACCAGGCTACTTGACTGCTATTGGTCAAGGCATTGCCTTGAGGAATGAACCAGAGAATGGTTGTCACTTATTTTGTTCATCTGAAACAGGCACAATGTTTGTACATATTCTTTCTTTCTGCAAAGAACACGGCCCTGTGTATTAATATATGTAGCTTCCAGTACATGCAAATGAGCCACACTGCGAGCCCTACTGACAATCTTAAATTGGTTGTCAGTGTAGCACACTTAGCACACTTAGCACACTGTGGATTATTAAGCAAGTGTTGTCCAATCACAGAATCACATCTAATGTTGGACACTGTGTTTTGAGTTTTGCAAGCACGAGCTGGTTGGATACAGTCTGTACCTTGCCTATTGCGAGCAGCAGAAGGGACATGTTGTTTGATACGATCCGCCAGTCTTTGGGATGTACAGCCTATATACCTAGCATCACACTAGCATTGAAATTCATATATCACATTACTCATTTGTGTGATAGGCAGGAAGTCCTTTTGGCTTGACGGCAGCATCCTGTTAGTGGCGAACACCACACATGTTGTTACTGCATAGTAGCAGCTTGAAACAGCTAGCTTTACCTGTTGCTCAAATTCTTGGGATACATTACCCTTCCAGGCTAATTTGAGGAAGACTGGGCACTTTTCACTTGACATTATTTTTGTCCGATCATTTTTTCTTGCCGTTCTTGCTGATGCATTAGCAGTTTCCTTAAATGTCAGGTATATCATCCTCTTACTCTCCTGTGAAGACTGCTGCAAAGTCTTTATTCAACAAGTCTGCCATTTCCTTATTTTCATTTGCAATATGGGCAAGTAAAAGTTAGAGCTCATGGAGAGTGAAGAGTAGGTTGCCAGTGAGGAAGCCATTGGAGAAATAAAGCCTGGAGGTGATAAAAGTATGAACAGAGAGTTCCATGACAGCGCATGGGGGAGGTATAGTGAAGACAAAAATGGAAGTTAAAGAACGGATTAAGCAATGTTACAAATGAAACAATCCATTTCTAAGCTCCTCGCCCATCAAGTCAGCAGAGCACTAAAGCTTTCAGCTAAAACCTTTGATACACTAATTCTACATCATTCTCAGAGACAAATTGCAGCAGAAACCAGTACCATCACTAACACAGGGGAACAGAATACACCACAAAATAGGTTCGCACCCAGTGAGTGTATTTTGCATAAATGAGAGAATAATACCAATATCTAAACTTTCTGAAATGTCAAGCAGAAGTACCATTTATATCTCACTGAAGATGAAGGCATTGGTTTCATTATTTTGGATAAAAGCACATCTGTTTTTACAGGTAGAGTATTTGTTCATGAATGGGCCCATCGTCAGTGGGGAGTGTTTGATGAATATAATGATCTGGTGCCGTTTTATATATCTAATGGACTCCGTGAAGCAACAAGGTAGGGCAATTCTAATTGTATCATTTCATTCACTGAAAAATGTCTTTTTGGATTTCTAGACAAAGCTATGATATCCAAGCAATACCTCTCCATTCTTGTAATCTGCTGCAGTAGATGTGCTGACACAGTTAAGGCAGAAAATTGCTCAGGTAGCTTAGAAGTGTCGCATTGTTGTGGATGGGAAGAACTTATGTTTCTGCTTACAACTGTCAACAAAGGTGGTGACATTCTTCATAGCTACAACAGCTTACATTTAGACAGTGCCTTTTAGTGTAATAAAACATCCCAAGGCGCTTCAAGGGCACGTTACAAAACAAAATCTAACACTAAGCCATATGAGGAGTTATTAGGACAGGTGACCAAGAGCTTGGTCAAAGTGTTAGGTTTTAAGGAGTATCTCAAAGGAGGAAAAAGAAGTAGAGAGGTGGAGAGGAAGTGAATTCCAGAGCTCAGGGCCCAGGAAGCTGAAGATACAGCCAGTAATCGTGGAGTGATTACAATTGGGAATGTGCAAGAGGCCAGAATTTGAGGAGCTCAGTGATGCAGTAGGGTTGTAGGGCTGGAGGAGGTTATGGAGATAAGGAGGGGGTGAGGCCATGGAGGAATTTGAAAACAAGGTTGAGAATTTTAAGATCAAGGCTTTACTAGACCAGGAGCCAATGTAAGTCGGCAAGCATGAGGGTCATGGGTGATCAGGACTTAGTGTAAGTTAGGACATTGGCAGCAGAGTTTTGGATGAGTTCAAATTTGTGGAGGGTAGAAGATGGAAGTCCAGCCAGGGGAGAATTGGAATAGTTGAATCGATAGGTAACAAAGACATGGACGAAAGTTTCAACAGTGAGCTGACACAAGGAAGAAGACGAATGATGTTACAGAGGTGGAAGTAGGTGGTTTTGTTGGTTGAGTGGATATGGGGTTGAAAGCTCATCTCAAGGTCAGTTAGGACAGCAATGTTATGAACAGTCCGTTTCAACTTCAGACAGTTGCCAGGGAGAGGGATGGAGTTGGTAACGAGGGAAGAGATTTTATGGCAGGGACCAAAGACAATGGCTTCCCAATATTTCATTGGAAGAAATTTATGGTCACTGAAGACTGGATGTCAGACCAGCAATCTGCTAATTTAGAAACAGTGGAAGGGTTGAGAGAGGTGATGGTGACGTGGAGCTGGATGTCGTCAGCATGCATGTGGAACCTGGCATTATGCTTTCAGATGATGTCAACCAGCAGCAGCAGGTAAACGAGAAATAGGAGGGGGCCAAAGATGGGTCCTTGGGGGACACCAGAGGTCATGGGACAGGATTGGGAAGAGAAGCCATTGCAGATGACTAAGCTACAACTGGATAGATAAGAATGGAATCCCGGCTAGGTCAGTCCACCCAGCCAGATGACAGTGGAGAGACGTTTGAGGAAGATGTGTCTGTGTCAAATGGTGCAAATAGGTCAAGAAGAATGACAAGAGGTAGTTTACCATGGTCACAGTCACATAGGATGTCATTTGTGACTTTGATAGTGGCTGTTTCAGTGCTGTAACAGGGGTGGAAGCCTGATTGGAGGGGTTGTAACATGTTTTTGGTGAAAAAGTGGGCACAAATTTGGGAGTCAACAGCATGGTCATGGACATTGGAGAGGAAAAGGAGTTTGGAGATGAGGTGAAAGAAGCCAGGAGCTATCTTTCAGCATGATCCTGGAATAGTGAGCAGTTTTGGCAGAGGAGAGCAAGACCTAATAGTGCTTTATGTGCTTCATCCAGATCTGGCAATGAATGGCTAACCCAGTTGTCTGGCATAAATGTACAAGTCTGCATACCTTGAATATAAGGGAGTGGAGATGAAGGCCGTACCTTTTTGAGTGGGGGGGGGTGGGGGGCGGCGGTGGGAGTGGCCAGGGTGAGAGAAAGTAGTGGTTTAATTGGTAAGAAGAAAATGGAGGCATGGACATGATTGAGCAGAAATGTCATGGTGAACGGATGGCCAAAGACTAGTCAGCTGGGAATTGGAAAGTGTCGGATAATGAGGTGCTCAACGTTTTGGAGGGGTGTGAGGGAGGGTGGGGGCATTGTGTCAAAACAGCAGAGTGGGTTATATGTGATGAAAGTGCTTCACATTTGGGCAGAATGCTGATTAAACAACAGGGCCAACTTTAACTTGGCCGTTATTAAGGACGTGGTAACAGGGCACTAGTAAAATCACAATAAGATTAGGCAGAGTCAACGAGGTTTTATGAAAGGGAAATTGTATTTGACAAATCTATTAGAGTTTATTGAGTGCATATGAACTTTCCCACCTCGGTGTAGGTGTAGTATATTTGGATTCGCAAACAGCATTCAATAAGGTGCCATTTAAGTGGCTGTCAAACAAGATTAATGCTCATGGGGGTTGGGGTAAAATAATAATGTGGATTTAAAATTGGTTAAAAAGCAGAAACATAGACTAGGATGTAACTAGTGGAGTGCTGCAAGGATCAGTACTTAGACCTCAGCTATGTACAATCTATATCAATGGGCTGAATTTTACTCCCCCCCACAAAGAGTGGGATACTGACGGGGGGATGGTGTAAAATGGAGTGAGAGGCTCTGGGAGCCCTTCTCGACCCGCTCCTGCCTCCAACGCCACTTTACGCAGAGTGGCAGTGGCGAAAAATGGCCTGCCCGCTCCAGGCCAATCAAGGCCCTTAAGTAGCCACTTAAGGGCCTTTGCCCACCTCCACACGGGGACTTTACGCATGGCAAGCGGGCATCCTAGACCCGAGAAAAGCAGCCTGACAAAAGCAGATGGCTCTCTGATGGCCCGGGGGGGGGGCCCTCATGATCGGGGACCCTGTGCCCAATGGAGGGTCGACCCTGCTGCCACAACTACACCCAACACCCAACATGCACCCCCCACCCCCCCCATGCCCCTAATCAATCAGCCCCGGTGAGGCAACCAAAACTTACTTTTGTTTCGGGCTCCAAGACATCCTCTTCAAGCTGGGCTGTAGTTCCAGCAGTGGTCACTGCTGCCAGTGGAACTGCTAGGACAGTTAGCTGCCGGCTCGTTGATTGGCCGGCAGCTCTGATAGGTGGGTGGAAGCCCTGCCTCAGACCAATTAAAGCCCGGCGACCGTCAAAATACGGGTCGGATCCCCAGGTGAGGCGGAAGTGGGTTCGCCACCGACGATTCAGTCGGTGATCAGCTCCCGTCCGCCCAGAGTTAAATCCCGGCCAATGACTTAGATGAGGAGACCGGGAGTAATGTATCCAAGTTTGCTGACAATAGAAAGCTAGGTGGGAAAGTACTGAATGAGGAGGATGCACAAAAGGCTGCAAAGGGATGTAGACTGGTTAAATGATCTGGCAAGACGGTGACAGATGGAGTATAATATGGGGAAGTGTGAAATTATCCATTTTGGTAGGAATAATGGAAAAGGAGCATATTTTTGAAAGGTGAGAAACTTAATGTTGGTACTCAGTGGGATTTGGGGTCCTTGTACACGAATCACAGAAAGTTACCATGCAGGTGCAACAAGCAAGGGGAGACAGTGGCGTAGTGGTAATGTCACTGGACTAGCAATCCAGCGGACCAGGCTAATGCTCTGTGGACACAGGTTCAAATTCAATTAATAAATCTGGAATTTTAAAAACAAGCTAGTCTCAGTAATGGTGCCTATGAAAGCATTGTTGTAAAAAAAAAATCTGGTTCACTAATGTCCTTTAGGGAAGGAATTCTGCTGTCCTTATCTGGTCTGGCCTACATGTGACTCCAGTCCCACAACAATGTGGTTGACTCTTAACTGCCCTCTGAAATGGCCCAGCAAGCCATTCAGTTGTACTAAACTGTTAGAGAAAATTCTAAAAGGAATGAAACCAGATGGACCACCCGGCATTGACCTAGGCACCGGATACAACAATGGCAAAACCAGCCCTGTCGACCCTGCAAAGTCCTCCTTACTAACATCTGAGGGCTGTCCCACAGACTCAAGCAACAGCCTGACATAGTCATACTCATAGAATCATACTTTACAGACAATGTCCCAGATGCAACCATCAGCATCCCTGGTTATGTCCTGTCCCAGCGACAGAGGTGGCGGCACAGTGGTATACAGTCAGGAGGGAGTCACCCTGGGAGCCCTCAACATTGACTCCAGACCTCATGAAGTCTCATGGCATCAGGTCAAATTTGGGCTTGGAAACCTCCTGCTGATTACCACCTACTGCCCTCCCTCAGCTGATGAATCAGTGCTTCTCCATGTTGAACACCACTTGGAAGAAGCACTAAGGGTAGCAAGGGCACAGAATGTACTCTGGGTGGGGGACTTCAATGTCCATCACCAAGAGTGGCTCGGTAGCACCACTGCTGGCTGAGTCCTAAAGAACAGAGCTGCGAGACCAGGTCTGTGGCAGGTGGTGAGGGAGCGAACAAGAGGGAAAAACCTATTTGACCTCGTCCTCACCAATCTATCTGTCGCAGATGCATCTGTCCACGACAGTATTGGTAGGAGTGACCATCGTACAATCCTGGAAGAGATGAAGTTCCATCTTCACATTGAGGATACATAGAAACATAGAAAATAGGAGCAGGAGTAGGCCATTCGGCCCTTCGAGCCTGCTCCGCCATTCAAAAAAGATCATGGCTGATCGTCTAATTCAGTACCCTGTTCCCGCTTTTTCCCCATATCCCTTGATCCCTTTGGCATTAAGAAATATATCTATCTCCTTCGTGAATATATTTACTGACTTGGCCTCCACTGCCTTCTGTGGCAGAGAATTCCACAGGTTCACCACCCTCAATGTGAAGAAATTTCTCCTCATCTCGGTTCGAAATGGCATACCCCGTATCCTAAGACTGTGACCCCTGGTTCTGGTCTCCCCAGTCATCGGGAACATCCTCCCTGCATCAAGCCTGTCTAGTCCTGTTAGAATTTTATAGGTTTCTCCATCGTGTTGTGTGGCACTACCACCGTGCTAAATTGGATTGATTTCAAACAGATCTAGCAACTCAAAATTGGGCATCCATGAAGCGCTGTGGGCCATCAACTGCAGCAGAATTGTATTCGGCCACAATCTGTAACCTCATAGCCTGGCACATCCCCCACTCTAACATTTCACCAAGCAAGTGCTCTTCGGGGGGGTTTAAACTAAATCAGCAGGGGAATGGGAACCTAAATTGTAGTTCCAGTGTACAGGCTGTTGAGAGTAGTGAGGTAGGGGATAAGGTTACAGGGACGCAAGAGGGCACTGGCAAGCAAGAACTTGGTTTAAAGTGTGTCTACTTCAACGCCAGGAGCATCCGGAATAAGGTGGGTGAGCTTGCAGCATGGGTTGGTACCTGGGATCCTGATGTTGTGGCCATTTCAGAGACATGGGTAGAGCAAGGGCAGGAATGGATGTTGCAGGTTCCGGGATTTAGATGTTTCAGTAAGAACAGAGAAGAGGGTAAAAGAGGGGGGGGTGTGGCATTGTTAATCAAGGAAAGTATTACAGCGGCAGAAAGGACGTTTGAGGACTCGTCTACTGAGGTAGTATGGGCCGAGGTTAGAAACAGGAGAGGAGAGGTCACCCTGTTGGGAGTTTTCTATAGACCTCCGAATAGTTCCAGAGATGTAGAGGAAAGGATAGCGAAGATGATTCTCGACAGAAGTGAGAGTAACAGGGTAGTGGTTATGGGGGACTTTAACTTTCCAAATATTGACTGGAAATACTATAGTTCGAGTACTTTAGATGGGTCTGTTTTTGTCCAGTGTGTGCAGGAGGGTTTTCTGACACAGTATGTGGACAGGCCAACCAGGGGCGATGCCACATTGGATTTGGTACTGGGTAATGAACCCGGCCAGGTGTTCGATTTAGATGTAGGTGAGCACTTTGGCGATAGTGATCACAATTCGGTTAGGTTTACCTTAGTGATGGGCAGGGACAGGTATATACCGCAGGGCAAGAATTATAGCTGGGGGAAAGGAAATTATGACGCGATTAGGCAAGATTTAGGATGTGTAGGATGGGGAAGGAAACTGCAGGGGATGGGCACAAACGAAATGTGGAGCTTATTCAAGGAGCAGCTAATGCGTGTCCTTGATAAGTATGTACCTGTCAGGCAGGGAGGAAGTTGTCGAGCGAGGGAGCCGTGGTTTACTCAAGAAGTTGAAGCGCTTGTCAAGAGGAAGAGGGCGGCTTATGTTAGGATGAGACGTGAAGGCTCAGTTAGGGCGCTTGAGAGTTACAAGCTAGCCAGGAAGGATCTAAAGGGAGGGCTAAGAAGAGCAAGGAGAGGACACGAGAAGTCATTGGCGGATAGGATCAAAGAAAACCCTAAGGCTTTCTATAGGTATATCAGGAATAAACGAATGATAAGAGTTAGAACAGGGCCAATCAAGGATAGTAGTGGGAAGTTGTGTGCGGAATCAGAGGAGATAGGGGAAGTGTTAAATGAATATTTTTCGTCAGTATTTACAGTAGAAAAAGAAAATGTTGTCGAGGAGAATACTGAGATACAGCCTACTAGGCTAGATGGGATTGAGATTCACAAGGAGGAGGTGTTAGCAATTTTGGAAAGAGTGAAAATAGATAAGTCCCCTGGGCCAGATGGGATTTATCCTAGGATTCTCTGGGAAGCCAGGGAGGAGGTTGCAGAGCCGTTGTTGTTGATCTTTATGTCGTCATTGTCGACAGGAGTAGTGCCGGAAGACTGGAGGATAGCAAATGTTGTCCCCTTGTTCAAGAAGGGGAGTAGTGACAGCCCTGGTAATTATAGACCTGTGAGCCTTACTTCGGTTGTGGGTAAAATGCTGGAAAAGGTTATAAGAGACAGGATTTATAATCATCTTGAAAAGAATAAGTTCATTTGCGATAGTCAGCACGGTTTTGTGAAAGGTAGGACGTGCCTCACAAACCTTATTGAGTTTTTCGAGAAGGTGACCAAACAGGTGGATGAGGGTAAAGCCGTGGATGTGGTGTATATGGATTTCAGTAAGGCGTTTGATAAGGTTCCCCACGGTAGGCTATTGCAGAAAATACGGAAGTATGGGGTTGAAGGTGATTTAGAGCTTTGGATCAGAAATTGGCTAGCTGAAAGAAGACAGAGGGTGGTGGTTGATGGCAAATGTTCATCCTGGAGTTTAGTTACTAGTGGTGTACCGCAAGGTTCTGTTTTGGGGCCACTGCTGTTTGTCATTTTTATAAACGACCTGGATGAGGGTGTAGAAGGGTGGGTTAGTAAATTTGCGGATGACACGAAGGTCGGTGGAGTTGTGGATAGTGTCGAAGGGTGTTGTAGGGTACAGAGGGACATAGATAGGCTGCAGAGCTGGGCTGAGAGATGGCAAATGGAGTTTAATGCGGAGAAGTGTGAGGTGATTCACTTTGGAAGGAGTAACAGCAATGCAGAGTACTGGGCTAATGGGAAGATTCTTGGTAGTGTAGATGAGCAGAGAGATCTTGGTATCCAGGTACATAAATCCCTGAAAGTTGCTACCCAGGTTAATAGGGCTGTTAAGAAGGCATATGGTGTGTTAGCTTTTATTAGTAGGGGGATCGAGTTTCGGAGCCACGAGGTCATGATGCAGCTGTACAAAACTCTGGTGAGGCCGCACCTTGAGTATTGCGTGCAGTTCTGGTCACCGCATTATAGGAAGGATGTGGAAGCTTTGGAAAGGGTGCAGAGGAGATTTACTAGGATGTTGCCTGGTATGGAAGGAAGGTCTTACGAGGAAAGGCTGAGGGACTTGGGGTTGTTTTCGTTAGAGAGAAGGAGGAGGAGAGGTGACTTAATAGAGACATACAAGATAATCAGAGGGTTAGATAGGGTGGATAGTGAGAGTCTTTTTCCTCGGATGATGATGGCAAACACGAGGGGACATAGCTTTAAGTTGAGGGGTGAAAGATATAGGACAGATGTCAGAGGTAGTTTCTTTACGCAGAGAGTAGTAGGGGCGTGGAACGCCCTGCCTGCAACAGTAGTAGACTCGCCAACTTTAAGGGCATTTAAGTGGTCATTGGATAGACATATGGATGTAAATGGAATAGTGTAGGTCAGATGATCGGCGCAACATCGAGGGCCGAAGGGCCTGTACTGCGCTGTAATATTCTAATTCTAATTCTAATTCTAAAAACCTTGTTTCAATGAAGAGTGTAGGAGGCCATGCCAGGAGCAGCACCAGCCATACCTAAAAATGAGGTGAAGCTACAACACAGGACTGCATGCATGCTGAACAGCAGAAGCAGCATGCAATAGACAGAGCTAAATGATCCCATAACCAATGGATCAGATCTAAGTTCTGCAGTCCTGCCACATCCAGTTGTGAATGCTGGTGGACAATTAAACAACTAACAGGAGGAGGAGGATCCACAAATATTCCTATCCTCAATGATGGGGGAGCCCAGTTCAAAAGACAAGGCTGAAGCATTTGCAACAATTTTCAGCCAGAAGTGCCGTTGATGATCCATCTCGGCCTCCTCCTGAGGTCCCCAGCATCACAGATGCCACTTTCAGCCAATCTGATTCACTCCACGTGATATCAAGAAATAGCTGAAGGCACTGGATACTGCAAAGGCCAGGGGCCCTGACAACATTCCGGTAATAGTACTGAAGACTTGTGCACACCAGAATTGGCAGTGCCCCTATCCAAGCTATTACAGTACAGCTACAACATTGGCATCTACCCGACAGTGTGGAATATTGCCTAGTTATGTCCTGTACACAAAAAGCAGGACAAATCCAACCTGGCCAATTATCACCCTATCAGTCTACTCTCAATCATCAGCAAAGTGATGGAAGGTGTCGTTGACAGTGCTATCAAGCGACACTTCCTTCGCAATAACCTGCTCACTGACACTCAGTTTGGGTTCCACCTGGGCCACTAGGCTCCAGACCTCACTACAGTCTTGGTCCAAACATGGACAAAAGAGTTGAACTCAAGAGGTGAGGTGAGAGTGACTGCCCTTGACATCAAGGCAGCATTTGATCGAGTATGGCATCAAGGAGCCCCAGCAAAACTGGAGTCAATGGGAATCAGTGGGAAAACTCTCTACTGGTTGGAGTCATACCTAGCACAAAGGAAGATGGTTGTGGTTGTTGGAGGTCAATCATCTCAGTCCCAAGGCATCACTGCAGGAGTTCCTCAGGGTAGAGTCCCAGGCCCAACCATCTTCAGCTGCTTCATCAATGACCTTACCTCCATCATAAGGTCAGAAGTGGGGATGTTTGCCGATGATTGCACAAAGTGTTCAGCACCATTCGCGTCTCCTCAGATACTGAAGCAATCCGTATCCGTATGCAACCAGACCTGAACATCATCCAGGCTTGGGCTGAAAAGTGGCAAGTAACATTTGCGCCACACATTGGCAAAGTCGTAATGTCACTGGATTGGTAAGTCAGAAACCCAGGCTAATGCCCTGAGGACATGGGTTCAAATCCTACCACAGCAGCTGGTGGAATTTAAATTCAATTAATTAGTAAAATTCTGGAATTAAAAGCTAGTCTCAGTAATGGTGCTATGAAACTATCATTGATTGTTGTAAAAATCCATCTGGGTCACTAATAGGGAAGGAAATCTGCAGTCTTTACCTGGTCTGGCCTACATGTGACTCCAAACCCACAGCAATGGGATTGACTCTTAACTGCCCTCTGAAATAGCCTAGCAAGCCACTGCGTTCAAGGGCAATTAGGGATGGGCAACAAATTCTGGCCTTGTCAACGATGCCCACATCCCTTCAAATAATAAAAAAAACAACTGCCAGGCAATGACCACCTCCAACAAGAAAGAATCCAACCGTCAACACTTGACATCCAATGGCAATACCAGTGCTAAATCCCCCACTAACAACATCGTGGGGGTGACCATTGACTAGAAACTGAACTGGACCAGCCATTTAAATACTGTGGCTATAAGAGCAGGTCAGAGACTGGGAATTCTGCAGCGCGTAACTCACCTCCTGACTCCCCAATGCCTGTCCACCATCTACAAGGCACAAGCCAGGAGTGTGATGGAATACGCTCCACTTGCCTGAATGAGTGCAGCTCGAACAACACTCAGGAAGCTCAACACCATCCAGGACAAAGCAGCCCACTTGATTGGCACGCCATCCGCCATCTTCAACATTTACTCCCTCTACCACCGATGCACAGTGGCAGCAGTGTGTACCATCTACAAGATGCACTGCATCAACTCACTAAGGCTCCTTCAACAGCTCCTTCCAAACCCGTCACCTCGACCACCTAGAAGGACAAGGGCAGCAGATGCATGGGAACACCACCACCTGAAAGTTCGCCTCCAAGTCACACACCATACTGATTTGGAAATATATTACCGTTCCTTCAGTGTTGATGGGTCAAAATTCTGGAACTCCCTTCCCAACAGCACTGTGTGTGTACCTACACCACATGGACTGCAGCTCAATAAGGCAGCTCTTGACCACCTTCTCAATGGCAAATAGGAATGGGCAATAAATGCTGGCGTAGCCAGTGACGCCCACATACCATGAAAAAATAAAAAAAGTATGTTGGCCTGTATTGCAAGGGGATTGGGGTACAAGAGTAAGGAGGTCTTGCTGCAATTATATAGGGCTTTGTGAGACTGTACTTGGAGCACTGTGTCAAGTTTCGGCTTCCTTACCTAAGCAAGAATATACTTGCCTTCAAGGGGATGCAATGAAGGTTCACTTGATTGATTCCTGGGATGAGAGGGTTGTCCTATGAGGAGTGATTCAGTAGAATGGGCTTATCTTCTCTGAAGATAAGGAGAGGTGATCTCATTGAAACGTATTAAGTTCTTAAAGGGTTTGACAGGACACCGAGAAGTTAGAAATGTTACTCAGAATCAAATATATGTTTTATTATTATTTTGACTTTCAGATGTTCAAAAGAAATAAAAGGAAACATTGCTGATTGTACTGGCAGCTCCTGTTCACCATGTGACATTGATCCCAACACAGGGTTGCCGAAAGGCACTTGTAAATTCTTTCCAGAGAAGAGTCAGAGTTCATCATCTTCAATAATGTACCAGCAGGGACTGCCAAATGTAAGTGGAGTCACTGGAAGGATTTATTCAAACACTGTGAACAGTTTTGTTCCTCAATATATATTTTCTTTAAAGGGGGCCTTTGTATTGGTGTCAGTGCTCTGGGAGAGTTTCACTTAAGTGGAGACCTGCAATCTCTGAGCATCACTCTCCCTTTTTCACTGCAGATTGGGAGTGACTGGTCTCCATTGGAAGGCCAATAGAAAAACCCTGCATTTTCCATGCCTCCAGTTTCCTCTTTCCGGACGTGTGGAGTCAGGCCCTGGAGAATGTTAACAGTACAGAGTTTGCCACCTTTACATTAACAGATGCTATTGATTGGGGGAGGGCAGTGTGCACATGTTGTTGTGAGCAAGTTATTCACTATAATGAGGGATTTCATGAAAAGCATTTGGCTGATCTGTCTTTTGCTTGTTTACAAATACATATTATAATGTTATCAACACATTATGGCGTAAGTTTTCAACTTTGCACCCACCTGATCTCCATTGGAATCAATGAGATGCCAATCCAGTGGGTTCTACAAGGGGTGGGTGATGCATCTGACAGATTAACCCCCAGGTGTCAAATGACCCCATTATGTGTCAGTTTGGTTCAATGGCAGCACTCGTAATTCTAAGTCAGAAGGTCATAAATTGAAGCCTCACTAAAAATTAATACATTGTAGATTGTTATGTCTTACAAGACTTTGCTTAGCATTTTTAAGCTGAGCTGTTTTTTCCCAGTTCTAGTCACAGCCCCTTTAACCCGATGCATCTTTTGTTTTAATATCCAGGTGTTTGAATTCTGTGATGATCGGACTCACAATCCTGAAGCACCAAACATGCAAAACAAAATGTGTGACCACAGGAGCACTTGGGATGTGATCAGCAAGTCAGGAGATTTCAATAACTATTTTCCACCTCATGATGGTTCACTGGTGCCAACATTTACATTTCTGCAGGCCAAAGACCGTGTGCTCTGCTTAGTCCTTGATGTTTCTGGAAGCATGGGCTCGGTAAGGACTTTTGCAAAGTTTATTTCACTGCACATATTGATTTGGATACAAGTCTTTACTGTCCCAGGCAAGACAATAATAACCAACTGAAGTCAAATTTCTCCTGTCAGTAATTTTAGCAAAAAAGACAGTGTGGGTACAAATCAACAAACCCTGTTTAATATTCATACAGAACTTTCCTTAGCATTATTGACAGGAGGAATTTTACTTCCTAAGAAGTTGAAAACAAAGACAAATTGCAGCGTTAGCAGTTTAAAACTTCCCTTTTTTATTTTGATAGAAGCTGCTTCCAACAACTCTTGGAGTGATTTTCTAACTTGTAGGTGTTAAAAATCTTCACAAGGCAGAAAGAAATCTTTATAATTTATAACGTGTTAAAACCTCATCAAATGTCTCAAATTGCTTTATTCAACACATTACCTTTGGCCTGTTGTTATGCAGATAATTGCACACAATGCCAACTACTTTTAGCCAGTATATAGTTGATAGTTACACCACGAAAGAGACAATTACCACAGATCAGCCATATAATTTCCTGCTGACTATAAATTAAGATCTTCAATGAAAAGTTGGATCTTATTATCCAAATTCTTTAACGCACGCAGTGTTTTTCATTCATTTTTGTGATGCGGGCAACGCTGGCAAGGTTGGCATCTATTGCCCATCTCTAACTGCCCTTCAGAAGATGGTGGTTAGCCTTCCTCTTTAACTTTTGTGTTTTGTTCTGAAAGCCATGATTGAATCTGCCTCCACTACTCTTTCAGGCAGTGCATTCCAGATTGTCACCACTCGCTGAGTAAAAAAGGTTTTTTCCTCATGTCGCCTTTGGTTCTTTTGCCAATCCCTTTAAATCGGTGTCCTCTGCTTCTCGACCCTTCCACCAATGGGAACAGGTGCACTACATTAGGTGGACAAAATTCTGACAGACACTGAAGACAATTCAGCCCATTAGCAACCTTTTCCCATGCCAAAGGAGCAATGGATTAAGAAGTAGCAGCCAGAAAAGAAGAGAAAGACCGACACGTGAGTCTGT
Organism: Heterodontus francisci; assembly: GCF_036365525.1. Lineage (NCBI taxonomy): Eukaryota > Metazoa > Chordata > Chondrichthyes > Heterodontiformes > Heterodontidae > Heterodontus > Heterodontus francisci. The sequence goes on from NC_090378.1 coordinate 17,383,301, forward strand.
GTACAAGTGACCGGGTAGCCATTGTTAGGCTGCTGTAGTGGAGTTGGAGCTTCGTGAATAGGACAGGAGGACGTTTTCCCCTTATTCCATTCCATGGTGCCTTCCCCATAGAGAGAATTGCAGCATTTCTGCAAGGAGGTTCAGCTAAGTTTCAGGGACTATTGCTGTCCTTGCTCGTGACCAACCCGATACTGCATCGATCCTTACAACAGATGACAAGATTCTGTACATAGCTTCAGGCCTTGAGAAAACAGATCACCACCCATCTTTTACTGATGGGGGTCCTAGGGCCGGCAGAGACATGTGTTGCCAACTTGGCATGTGTAACCAATCAGGCTCTTGCTCAGCTTGGCATACCTGGGGAGGGGGAATAAAGGGTTAATGGAATTGGGCAGGCACATAGGATTAGGAATATTGCTCATTTTAGAGATAAGCACCAGAGCAGACTGCAGGGTATTATTGGTGAGGTCATTTATCAGTTGCCACCTGTTCAAAAAGCCTGCTTACAGGACATTAGCTGCCTCTCTGTGACACAAGTCAGTACATCAGACTCTGCGCCTATCGCTTGTTCCCTCCTCCTCCACCCCTTCATCGTCACATGTGCCTTTTGTAACATGTTGAACTGACAAAGATAGTTCCTTGAGATATTATTGGGCAAATGTTTGTCACAACCATCTCAAATTCCTCTCTCTCCTCCTTTAATGACTGCATTAACCTGTTTCAAATACATAGATGAGTCCCTTCAGTAATGAGAAGAATTTCAGATGAATGTGTTAAATGGGGGTCACCACTGACTAAAAACTAAGCTGGACCAGTCATATAAATACCGTGGCAACAAGAGCAAGTCAGAGGCTGGGAATTCTGCAGCGAGTAACTCACTTCCTGACTCTCCAAAGCCTGTCCGCCATCTACAAGGCACAAGTCAGGAGTGTGATGGAATACTCTCCACTTGCCTGGATGAGTGCAGCTCCAACAACATGCAAGATGCTCAACATCATCCAGGACAAAGTAGCCCCGCTTGATGGGCACCCCATCCACCACCTTCAACATTTACTCTGTACACCGCTGACAACAGCACCTTCCAAACCCATGACTTCTTCCACCTAGAAGGGCAAGGGCAGCAGATGCATGGGAACACCACCCACCTGCAAGCTTCCCTCCAAACCATACACCATCCTGAATTGGAACTATATCGCTGTTCCTTCACTGTCGTTGGGTCAAAATTCTGGAACTCCCTTCCTAATAGCACTGTGGGTGCACCTACCCCACATGGACTGCAGTGGTTCAAGAAGGCAGCTTCTCAAGGAAAAATAGGGATGGGAAATAAATGCTGGCCTGGCCAGTGACGCCCACATCCCTTGAAAGAATAAAAAGAAAATTTCACCCACGAGCAGCCGACAAGATAATTTCAGGGCCTTGATTATTTTGCTTTAACTAATTTAAAAGTAGTCCTTTTATCCTTCTATCATGTCGCCAGGGGCAACTTATTCGAGGTCTATGTGCTATGAGAAATGCACCTTTATATTTCTGCTCATTTACAGTCTGATACCAATTTTATGGGTAGTGTATGGTACCGTGATAGATACAATAGAACTACTGTAATTTGCCCACAACGAGGTCAGATACAGCTGGATTAGGGCTTTTCTGATGATGCTCCTGTGAAGTGGCTTGGGATATTTTACTGTATTAAAATTCTCATCCTTATCTATCGATGGCCTTGCTGCTCCGCACTATCTCTGTGAACTTTTCCAGTCATATAATCCTCTGAGATCTCTGCACTCCTCTGGCATCCTGTGCATCTCCACCACTCCACCACTGGCAGCTGTGCCTTCAGTTGCTGAGGCCCGAAGCTCTGGAATTCCCTCTCTAAACCTCTTTTCCTCTCTAGTCCTCTCTCCTCCTTTAAGATACTTCTTAAAGGCCAATCTCGTCGGCCAAGCTTTTAGTCATCTGTTCTAATATCTCCTTATGTGGCTCGGCGTCAGATTTTGTTTGATAACGCTCCTGTGAAGTGCTTTGAGACATTTTACTATGTTAAAGGTGCTATATAAATGCAAGTTGTTGATGTGCTGGAGAAGAAAGAATTAAACTAAAAATAAAATGGGACCTCAGGAGATTATTTATTCAAATTAAATTTTTTTTAAAATTCATATTTTAAATACAGTGTATAAAGAAAACAAAACCATGACTATTTGTAAGACGTTGCATTTTATACGACTTATGCCCTCTTTGTTTAATAGGAGAATCGTATTAACAGACTCCGACAGGCAGCTGAGATATTCTTACTGCAGATCATTGAAGTACAATCACACGTTGGAATTGTTACTTTCCACAGTTCTGCAAATATTGAAACTAATTTGAAGTTGATTGAAAATGATGATGTGAGGAATGAACTTGTCCAACTTCTACCTACATTACCTAATGGGGGAACAAATATCTGTGCTGGGGTTCTGGCTGGGTTTGAGGTAGGACCTGAAAGCTTAAGGAAATTTTGATAATCCATTACTTCAATATAATGATTATATTTTTCCCACACTGACAATAACTAATTGCTTTGCAGGTACTTCGTGGTGATGACAGTGCTACGAGTGGTGATGAAATTGTCTTGCTGACTGATGGAGAGGACAGTGGAATAAGCAATTGCTTCACAGAGGTGGAAGAAAGTGGTGCTGTTATCCATACTATAGCATTTGGACCAAGTGCAGCTGCAGAATTGGAACAGCTGTCAATTATGACAGGTAATTAGCACTGAAAGGCCCTGCAATTATACCTTGAGAGACCACCATGAGAACTTCACGTCTTTGCTTCAAGCCTATTCCGCTTCACTATTGTAACAGAGGTCTTAGCTGATTTACAATAGATAACGATATGTGATCTGCTGGCACTGGATATGTGAACTTCCTCTTTTGCTAACGGGCATGTGCGGCACTCTGATCTTGCCACGCGTGCACATTGCCTGGGCCATGCTGACCGTGCTGGGCCCTCCTCACTGCCGTTCACTATAAGTGTGGCTGGGGACGCCAAGGCTAAGTACCAAAAATGCCCCCGATGCAGCTGGCTATGAGTGGGGGAGGAAGCAAAGTCCAGGGAGGGGGAATCTGAGCCCAGGGAGGTAGGCAGGAGCACATAGGAACAGGAATGGCCATCTAGCCTGTTCCATTGTTCAATGAGATCATGGTTGACCTACGCTTGGTTTGTCTAACCTTTTCGGGTGGAGGGCCGCATTACAATTTTTGCTCGGCCCACAGGACCGGTGAGCAAATTTCAAAAGATAAAGGCATTAAGAATTTATCTTACTGATAAAAACAACAAAATATGTGCATTTTTGTGAAGAGGTTTTAAATGAGAAGACTAATTTATTGACTTACTTTCTCGTCACTGTATTGAAAACTGATTTAGTGACATAGCTGGCATCGTTTTTGCTTGCATAAGTGGTCAATCTCTGCCCACACACTTGATGTAGCGTCAGATTCGGGGTTTCCCAGCAGGATTTTATAAAAAGTTGGAAAACTCCGAATCTGTCAAAGTTGAAAAAGCTTTGAAACTGTGAAACAGACAGTGCAATGTTTTTAAAACGCCTGGTCTGCAAGAAGAAGACAAAGGGAAATTTCCCACCTCTAGTCACGCAGCCCTGGCAAGGATGAGGAACAGCCCTGGGTGCAGTTTGCATCTGCGGGCCGAATGGAAACCTTTGGCGGGCTGGATCCTGGCCCGCGGGCCATATGTTGGACAACCCTGATCTATCCTAACTCCGTTTACCTACCTTGGCTCCCTATCCTTTTATATCCTTGCCTTACAAAAATCTATGGATCTCAGATTTGAAATTATTATCTAAACTAGCTTCCACTACTTTTGAGGGAGAGAGTTCTTCACTTCTATCATCTCTTGAGTCAAGAAGTGTTTCCTAACTGCTATCCTGAATGGCCTGGTTCTGAGTTTAAAGTTAGGTTCCCTTGTTCTATACTCAGAAAAAGTTTCCATCTATCTACTCTATCAATTCCTGTCAGAATCCTATAAATGTCAACCAAATCAGCACTTAACTTCACATATTCCAGGGAATACGAGCCTAGTTTATGTTATCTCTACTCATAATCTAATCCTCGGAGCCCTGGTAACATTTTGGTGAATCTGCATTCCTTCCAAGGCCAATGTATCCTTTATAAGATGTAGTGCCCAGAAAGTACACAGTACTCCAGGGCTTTGTGTAGTTGCAGCAAAACTTCCTCCCCTTTATATTCTAACCCTCTAGTTATAAAGGTTAACATTCCATTCGCCTTTATAATCATTTTTGTACCAGGCTATTACATTTAAATGGGTTTATTGGAGTTCCACTGTTCCTAGCTTTTTCCCATTTAAATAATATTTGGATTTTTTGGTCCAAAATGAATGACCTCACATTTACCTGCATTGCAATCCATCTGCTGTAGTTTCCCCCACTCATGTAATCTGTACCAGTCTCTTTGTAATTCTATATTGCTTATTAATTACTATACCATCAATCTTGTGCCATTGATAAATTTGGGGATATGGCTATCTTTTATCTATGTCATTTTTTGGCCTCCTTATCTCGAGAGACAATGGGTAAGCGCCTGGAGGTGGTCAGTGGTGTGTGGAGCAGCGCCTGGAGTGGCTATAAAGGCCAATTCTAGAGTGACAGGCTCTTCCACAGGTGCTGCAGAAAAGTTTGTTTGTCGGGGCTGTTACACAGTTGGCTCTCGCCTTGCGCTTCTGTCTTTTTTCCTTCAAACTGCTGAGTCTCTTCGACTCGCCACACTTTAGCCCCGCCTTTATGACTGCCCGCCAGCTCTGGCGAACGCTGGCAACTGACTCCCATGACTTGTGATCAATGTCGCAGGACTTCATGTCGTGTTTGCAGACGTCTTTAAAGCGGAGACATGGACGGCCGATGGGTCTGATACCAGTGGCGAGCTCGCTGTACAATGTGTCTTTGGGGATCCTGCCATCTTCCATGCGGCTCACATGGCCAAGCCATCTCAAGCGCCGCTGACTCAGTAGTGTGTATAAGCTGGGGATGTTGGCCTCCTCGAGGACTTCTGTGTTGGAGATACGGTGGTCCTGCCAGCTGATGCCAAGTATTGTCTGGAGGCAGCGAAGATGGAATGAATTGAGACGTCGCTCTTGGCTGACATTCGTTGTCCAGGCCTCGCTGCCATAGAGCAAGGTACTGAGGACACAGGCTTGATACACTCGGACTTTTGTGTTCCGTGTCAGTGCGCCATTTTCCCACACTGTCTTGGCCAGTCTGGACATAGCAGTGGAAGCCTTTCCCATGTGCTTGTTGATTTCTGCATCTAGAGACAGGTTACTGGTGATAGTTGAGCCAAGGTAGGTGAACTCTTGAACCACTTCCAGAGCGTGGTCGCCGATATTGATGGATGGAGCATTTCTGACGTCCTGTCCCATGATGTTTGTTTTCTTGAGGCTGATGGTTAGGTCAAATTCGTTGCAGGCAGCCGCAATCCTGTCGATGAGACTCTGCAGGCACTCTTCAGTGTGAGATGTTAAAGCAGCATCGTCAGCAAAGAGGAGTTCCCTGATGAGGACTTTCCATGCTTTGGACTTCGCTCTTAGACGGGCAAGGTTGAGCAACCTGCCCCCTGATCTTGTGTGGAGGAAAATTCCTTCTTCTGAAGACTTGAACGCATGTGAGAGCAGCAGGGAGAAAAAAATCCCAAAAAGTGTGGGTGCGAGAACACAGCCCTGTTTCACGCCACTCAGGATAGGAAAGGGGTCTGATGAGGTGCCGCTATGTTGACTTGTGCCTTTCATATTGTCATGGAATGAGGTGATGATACTTAGTAGCTTTGGTGGACATCCAATCTTTTCTAGTAGTCTGAAGAGACCACGTCTGCTGACGAGGTCAAAGGCTTTGGTGAGATCAATGAAAGCAATGTAGAGGGGCATCTGTTGTTCACGGCATTTCTCCTGTATCTGACAAAAGGAGAACAGCATGTCAACAGTCGATCTCTCTTCTCGAAAGCCACACTGTGCCTCAGGGTAGACGCGCTCGGCCGGCTTTTGGAGCCTGTTTAAAGCGACTCGAGCAAAGACTTTCCCCACTATGCTGAGCAGGGAGATTCCACGGTAGTTGTTGCAGTCACCGCGGTCACCTTTGTTTTTATAGAGGGTGATGATATTGGCATCGCGCATGTCCTGAGGTACTGCTCCCTCGTCCCAGCACAGGCAAAGTAGTTCATGTAGTGCTGAGAGTGTAACAGGTTTGGCACTCTTGATTATTTCAGGGGTAATGCTGTCCTTCCCAGGGGCTTTTCCGCTGGCTAGAGAATCAATGGCATCACTGAGTTCTGATTTTGTTGGCTGTACGTCCTGCTCATCCATGACTGGTAGAGGCTGAGCTGCATTGAGGGTAGTCTCAGTGACAACATTCTCCCTGGAGTACAGTTCTAGGTAGTGCTCAACCCAGCGGTCCATCTGTTTGCGTTGGTCAGTGATTATTTCCCCTGATTTAGATTTGAGGGGGGTGATCTTCTTGATGCTTGGCCCAAAAGCTCTCTTAATGCCAACATACATTCCTCTGATGTTTCCGGTGTCTGAGGCCAGCTGAATATGACTGCATAGGTGTTGCCAGTAGTCATTGCGCAGCGCCTAGCTGTTCTTTGTGCAGTGCTTCTGGCTGCTTTAAGTGCTACGGATGTTAACTCGCTGGGGGCTTTCTTGTAGTTCAATAGTGCAATGCGCTTAGCAGCTATGACAGGTTCCAGCTCTTCATTATGAGATTGAAACCAGTCTGCATTTCTCTTCGCATGTTTGCCGTAGGTGGTCAAAGCTGACTCATAGATGGCGTCTCTGATGTGGGCCCACTTGGTCTCAGAATCCTCTGTGGGAGTGTTTTGTGGGAGTGAATTTAGAAATTTTTGTAACAGCTGTGGATGCGAAATTCTGCTCGTGTTGATGCGCGGTTGGCCCTTTTTAGAATGATGCAACTTCTTTTGTCTGAGTCTAACCTTGCTGCACACCAGGGAGTGGTCGGTGTCGCAGTCCGCACTGTGGAAGCTGCGTGTGATTTGAACACTGTTTAAGGAGGCTCGCCTTGTGATGATGAGGTCTAGCTGGTGCCAATGACCCGATCTTGGGTGCCTCCATGAAACCTGGTGACATGGTTTAGTGTGAAAGAACGAGTTGGTGATGCAGAGGTTATGATAGGTACACAACTCAAGCAGTCTCTGCCCATTCTCATTCATCCTTCCAACGCCATAGCGCCCAAGGCAGGAGGGCCATGAGTCATGGTCGGCCCCAACCCTGGCATTAAAGTCCCCCAGCAGGAACAGGTGTTCGGTGTTGGGGATGCTCCTAATGATATTATGGAGTTCCTCGTAGAACTGGTCTTTAGCTTCAGTGTTGGTGCATAGATGCTGAGTAGGTGTACTGGACCAGAGGTGGTGAGCAGTTGGATGGACAGTATGCGTTCCGAGCCATTTGAGGGAGGCTCTATCATGCTGAGCAAGGAGTTTCTGATGGCGAAGCCCACTCCATGCTGTCTTGGTCCTTCAGGATCCCTCCCCTGCCAGAAGAAGGTGTAGTCTTGCTCTGCTAGAGATCCACTCGCGGGGAGGCGTATCTCCTGAAGTGCTGCAATGTCTACATTGAGTCTGCTGAGCTCATTGTTAATGATGGCGGTCTTCCGAGAATCATTGATTTGTGTAAGGCCTTCCGACAGGCCAGGACACATAGTTCTGACGTTCCAGCTTGCAAAGCGAAAGGCTGGTTCCTTCTTTCCTTTTTTCATGTTGTTTGGTGCGGTGTTGCAGTCCACCTTTCGGGCAATGACCCTGAGCTCCAAGCACCCATTGAAGCAGGTGGACTGTGGCGGGACAGAACCTTATTGACCGGGGGCTGCCCGGTTTGAGGCGGGCGGTAGCTGTCCAGTGAGGTGCGATGACCTCTCCCACCGACAAAGGCAACCCGTGGCGCCCAATCTCTACGCCAATTGAGCTGGACATAACCTGTAACTGCTGCCTTCCGTGTTGTTTCAGTCGCTGTGAGGCGACTATGGAGTGACCTCTCCATGGCGCATGCCTGGGCGAATGTATGGAGGTTGAGAGTTGCCCAATCGTCAAAACCCCCCTCTCGGCCTTTCTGGTGGGGTCCAAAGGAGTGCAGAGCACGATATTAACTATGTCATTAACTGTCAATAATAGAGGCCCTAGGTAAAAATTTAAAATAAATCTGAATCAGGAGCTCAACCTGCCTCAATACCAGCCACTTCCAGTAAGCAGGATGAAGAGCATGCAACCAATCCACTCACGGTAGGTGGGTTAATTATTTAAATCTTATAATGAGGCTGCCTGGCTTTATGTTAATAGTCATTCTATTCTTAACTCATCGGCTGGGTTTCCCAGGCCTTGAGAAATCCAACAGGTGGAAGGCGACAAGAAAGGCTGATTCCATGAGATAAGTGGCTTTCCAGCACTGCTTGTGGACCTGGAGGAGCAGCAGTGATCCCCCAGCTTCAATAAGCTACTCAGTAAACCATCACTCCACCAACGGACCACCCCCAACCATCCCCTCGGCATCGGACTCACCCGACCACCATTGGACCCTCCTTTATCAGATTCCCCCCAACTGCAATCAAAACCCCCAACCAACAAGTGTTCTCCCACCATCTGTGGACCCCCACCCCCGCCCCATCACCATCTGCTCTTCCTGACCAGCATCAGACATGCTGCACTTTCCTACCACCTGCTCCCTCCAACTAGCATTTGATTCCTCCTACCATCCACTCCTCCTCCACCAACCAGCACTGGATCACCCCTCCTTCAATTGGGACTCCCCTATTGGGCACACCTGATCTCTTCGACTGTGGCCTTGTGTTGCAGGCTTACCCGCCTGACAGGCCACCCACCTGTTAATCAGGCTGCCTTTGGGTGGGAAACCAACAGAAAACAATTAAAGGAGCCTTGCAGTTAAAAGCTGCAGGACATTTCAGAAACCTATTCTTTCAAACTGCGCCCTGTACTGAAAGCACATCTGGTCTAAAATCCAGACCAATGTCACAGAAGAATCAAAGACGACAGCGGTTCAAGAAGGTGGCTCACCACCACCTTTTCAAGGGCAATTAGGGTGGGCAATAAATGCTGGCCCAGCCAGCGACGTCCACATCCAACGAACGAATAAAAAATAACAGAACAATAAAACCATATGCGCGTGTATATTTCAGACCCCAAGCTTCCTGTTAAAATTACGGGGAAGGGTGAGAGGCAAGGACATAGTGACTAATGTCTGGCTGCCATTTTACACTCCTTGCCTGCTCCATTCCCACTGGACGGTCAGGGTTAACATTCATGTTAAATAAATTTATTCCCAACTGTGTTTCTCTTTGGGCAGACTTTTGTCAAATTGTGGCGTGTCATTTTGAATTAAAGTTTTAACTGGCATTGGCCATGAGTTTTATCTATGTTTATAAGATATTTTCCTTTTCATTCTTAAGGGGGTTTACAGTTTGCTGCCACTGATAACCTGGATACAAATGGATTAATCGACGCCTTCACTGGATTAGTATCAGGAAATGGAGACATTAGTCAACAGTCAATTCAGGTTTGATTACCCTTCAGAGAAATGACTTTCCAATAATTCTTGTGCCAACCGCATGCTTTACAGTAAAGTATAACAATTCTATTTGTTTGGTCCCAGCTTGAAAGTTCTGGAATGAGGATTATGTCCAACGGTTGGTTGAATGGTACAGTTTTTATCGATAAAACTGTTGGGAACGATACGTTTTTTGTAATTACGTGGGAGACACAGACACCAGATGCATTTGTAAATGACCCCAGTGGAAAGATGTACAGCAACAGTGACTTTAAGATAGATAAAACTGTACATACAGCTCGTCTTAAGATTCCTGGCACTGCAAAGGTATGCATCAAAATACATCCTCCAATTCTTCATATTTTGCAGTCTATTACCTATCAATTGAACCTTTTTTCCTGGTACTATTGTCTAAGTGCAGCCTTCTTACTGCCATCCATAAGAACATAAGAAATAGGAGCAGGAATAGGCCATTCGGCCCCTCAAGCCTGCTCTGCCATTCAATCAGATCATAGCTGATCTGATTGTGGTCTTAACTCCACTTTCCTACCTGCCCCCCATAACCAGTGACTCCCTTTGTAGATCAAAAATCTGTCTAACTCAGCCTTGAATATATTCAATGACCCAGCCTCCACTGCTGTCTGGGGAAGTGAATTCCAAACACTAATGATCCTCTGAGAGAATTCTATTCAGACAAGTCCCAATCTATACAACAGTTTTTGTGTGTTCTCTGTCATTAACCAGTTGATTACACAGTCCAAATGGAATGAGGCAAATGGTTTCTTTTCCTGGCTGTTCCCACATAGTGAAATGTATCACTTCTGAATGGTACAGCTTCCAGTGCATTGGTGAGAAAGCTGGGTACGAAGAAACATTCATTCAATTTGGATGACAGCCTTGGGACTTAACACATGGGAGGCACCACAATTAAGTCTAATCCTCAGTTCATTACTTTCACACAGGAAGGTTCTAGCGATGTTTTCTGGATAACAATTAGGAGTAGATGTCCTGACCATTCCTTCCCTCCTCACCATGTGGCACTGAAGCCAAATGTAGATCCTCAGTGGAGATCAGCTCAGTCAGCAATCGAATTTGGGACTTTCCTGAATTGTATGGAACAAGTCATTGAGGGAGCTCCTACCTGTCCTACAATTAACATTGAATATTTGTTTCCCAGACAGGACCTTGGATGTACAGTATCCTGAATCCTGGAACCGAACAGGTTATAACCATCACAGTAACATCCCGAGCAGCAGATGAGAAAGTTCCCCCAGTCACTGTCAATGCGTATATCAGCAGAAAGGATTCATTTAGCCCGATGATAATCTATGCGGAAGTCAGTCAGGGATTTTTACCGGTCCTGTTTGCGAAAGTGACAGCTATTATTGAACGTCCTACTGGGTCTCCAGTTGAACAGGATCTGTCTGATGACGGCCTAGGTAGGATACATAACATGACCCTGTGAAATAGAATGTATACTTTCATTGTAAGTATCAGAAATGTGGATATATCCCCAATATTAGCTTCTTTTCCATAGAAAGTATTCCTAAGAAAGTACAGAAAGTCTTTATGACATGGGTTAGCTTTGGCAGGTCTTTGCATTTTTCGTTGCCAATCCAATAATCTGGCCTTGTGAGAATGGCGCCTCCCCTCACTCTACCAATGCATTAAAATAAGGAATGAGGCAGGATTAAGGGCTGGTAACTAAGGCTCCGTTCATTAGGGAGTTCTGTGCCCCTGCTCTCAGTTAGACCTGGTGGAGCAACAGCAGAGCTACATCTACTCTCACCAGGCATATCTACCTGATACCTGGAGGAAGTGGGGCCCACCTGAGGATCCAGGTCAGATTTGATCATGAGGTAAAAAGAATATTTTTCAAAATGTCGCAGAAATCTCCTTGATTTAGGATTGGTGGGCACAGACTCCGACCTTTGTCTGAAAGGTCAGGGTGCTCAGAATTTCATATCCGCCCCGCCACACCTCCATTCCCAGTCAGGCAACATCTGCAGGTGGAGGCTGCAGAAAGTACAGGCCCCCACAGTAAGGTGAAGGAGGCATGAGCGAGCGTTCCCAGCCTCCTGCCTCATTCTCTAGTTCATTGGCTAGCTGGCTGCCTCAGAGCAGCATTGCTGAATAAAGTACTGTGGCCAGCATGGATCCCGGGAACAGGCTGAAGAATTCTAGATGAGCCCTGATTTGACTTTCTAAAGCACTGCCCCCAAGTCCTTCAATCCAACCTCACAACCCTTGTCATTAGTGAATACTCATGTAGCGACAGTAAGATCCTTCATTTTGCAGGATTTAACAAGCGTTATCCATAATACTAATATTCCATGATCCTCTGAGTACACTGTTGTTTACCTTCTCTTGCTTTCAGGTGCTGATTTGAACAGGCATGATGGTGTTTACTCTAAGTATTTCCTCAGTTTTAATGGAGGCGGAAGATACAACCTTAAAGTGCGTGTCCAGGGAAAGGAAGGGACTACAAGGATGGCAATCAGAAGATGGGGATATTCCATGTATATACCAGGATACACAGTAAATGGTAATAAACATTTGGCAATGGCAAAGAATATGCAGAGATGCGATCACCATGGTGTATGATTTTATGTCAGGGTGAACTATTGAGTTGTAAGTTTGCTATATAAACTCAGTGCTATCTGTCTGTGGTCCTACCACAGCTGCAAGTTAACTGGCCATGCTTCTACTTTATAATTGTAAAGCACAGGAGTTTAGATCATACTTGCATCAAGCCCGAGGGTAAATGGTTTATAGGGGATGATTGCTCTGATCTGTGTTATTTCTCTTATTGATGGGAATCTATGATAGTTCTCCATCTCCGATGCCAACCAGCATTATACACCTCCTGATCATGTTATCTTAAAACAAAGGTGCATTTCTTGAGGCTTTTCCAGAATTAAATCAAACCAAATATCAGGTTAAAACAACTAAGAGAGTTCAACTAAAACAGATATTTGGGCCTTCTGCCTCATCTCCCCCAGCTGCAAGTGAATCCTGGGGTGAGGCAGCATCCCTCCCTCTATGAGAAAGTGATGAGTTATTACTTACTAACTCTCCCACACTGTTTAACCAATTTTGTGGGAAATTGCACGCATGTCCTGTAGGTAAAGACATAATGCACGTCTCTGTTAAAGGATAGTGTTGGTTAAGTCTGTGTAGTCTGGATCTAAATGATGCACGTCTTTCTTTTCACATAGGCAATATTCATACAAATCCACCAAGACCTCCAGTCAATGAGGAAGATCTTCAGGCTCAGTTAGGAAGCTTCAGCAGGGTCAAATCAGGAGGATCAATTTCAGTTCCGACAGGAACTCCCATTGTTGACTTTCCACCATGTAAAATCACAGACCTTCAAGCAATAATAGTCAAAAATAAAGTTGAGCTGGAATGGACAGCACCAGGAGAAGACTATGATCAGGGAGCAGGTAATTGTTGCTGAATTCAAGTTATCTGTAAGGAATTTTTCTTTGTAGGGGTGAATTGAATGGATAGTTGATGAATTCTGCTGACCAATGGAGATATCACATACAGAACAAAAACACCGACACACTGGATGAGAGGGACCAAGGAATATTGAAGACCAGGCAAAGCTTAGTGCTATGGGATGGTATTGGCGTAGAATGTGCCATTGGCTGCCTGTTGTTCTGTTTCCAGGGATGTATGATGTGAGAAGAAGGGCAAGACAGGAGAGGGCCGTACAGGCATGAAAAGTAAACAAATATAAATCAAACAGGAAGGATTTTTAAAAATTTAGACCCCAAGGGGAAGAGACAATGATGTAAAAATGTTTAAAACAGAAATGAAATTTATACAGCACCTTATCAGTTCCTCAGAGCTGTGAGGCTGTGCAATTCACTTCCAGACTCAAGATTAGATTGAATAGGTGGATGAAGTAAATGAGGGTGAAGGAATATGGGAACAGAGTGAGTAAATGTGATTAGGACTATTTGTTCACATACCATACTATACCACCAAGGCTTGACTTGGCCTCCAATATTTCTTGGTCCCTTGCTTCCTGCAGGCCAATGCTTTTCTTCTGTGTGTGGTATCTCCGCTGGCCGAAATGGATGAGTCGGGCTAAATGACCTATTTCCATTTTGTAACTTCCAGGTAGTCCATGACTTTTGAAGTGCAGTCACTGCTGTTACGTAAGCAAACACAGCAGCTGAAGTGAGCCAGCATGGCATGTCAAACAGCGGCGAAATAATAGTGAATATTCCAATCGCTGTGTCAGCCAATGTGTTGGTGGCGGGGCTCGACTTGAGGTTTTAATTTACTCATAAACAGAGTCTCCAAACTCATCATCAAAACCACAGCAGACAGAGGGTTGGATTTTACCAGCTGTTTGGAGATGGCTGGGGAGACGGGAGGGCTGGTAAAATGGTGTTGGAAGGCACGGGAGGGGAACCCGACGTCTTCCTGCTGCCACAGCATATTACCAGCGGCAGGCACCTCAGCAGCACAGCCACCCACCAGGTGGCTAATTGTGGCAATTGAGTGCCCAAATAAGCCCCACCTCTTGCCCCTGCCGCATTTTACCAGAGTTGAGAGGGGCCACTGCCACATAAGGAGATGGCCAGGTAAACCCTGGCAGCCTCCAAGCGGGTTCCCAGGGGAGGGTGGAGGTGGTGGGGCCTCCTTTATGGCTGCTCCATGGTCCCTCTCCCTCCCAGCGGCAATGGCCACCCCTACGGTTATGGAGCCACAAATGGAAAGTTTCCCCCTCTCCCGATTGTTGGAGCCTGCCTGCCTGACTCCGGCATACTTAAAAACAAAACTTACCTTGGCTTCAAGGGCGTCTTGCCATGGACATGCCCTCTCCTTCATCCTGGAGCCTCAGCAGTGGCCATGTCCACCAGTGGCGCTGCGGAGGCTGCCAATCAGAGGGCTGGCAGCTCTGGGAGGTGGGCTGCCATTCTCAATTGGGTGGCCGTCCCGACAGTGGCTTCTTAATTGGTGCTGTTGGTAATGCCGCCCCTGGGTTCCACTGCTCCTCAGCATGGTGTTGGGTCCTGCTTTCTGTCCTGGCAGTGGAACTTCTAACCCGCTTGAAAAATTCAGCCCAGCGTCTCTTGTGTACGGCAGGATTATTTCTCCAGCAAAATATAATAAGTAGAAGATAATTACATCATACTAAATTGATTATTTTTTTAGATTTAGATTTAGATTTAGAGATACAGCACTGAAACAGGCCCTTCGGCCCACAGTGTCTGTGCCGACCATTAACCACCCATTTATACTAATCCTACACTAATCCCATATTCCTACCACATCCTCACCTGTCCCTATATTCCCCTACCACCTAACTATACTAGGGGCAATTTATAATGGCCAATTTACCTATCAACCTGCAAGTCTTTTGGCTGTGGGAGGAAACCGGAACACCCGGAGGAAACCCACGCAGACATAGGGAGAACTTGCAAACTCCACACAGGCAGTACCCTCCAGCAAAAGGAGAAGTATTGTATAATGCAAATTATGTGCATAAAATCAGTCCCAACTACTTACCACAGTTTGCAATAATTTCTATTCTGGCCGTGACTTGTACTGTTACTGCACTTAAGTCATGAAATAATTGACCAGTCAATATGCTTCAGGTGATGTTGGTGGAGGGATAAATGTTGATCAATACACCTAGGGAACTCCATTTCCCTTCATCAAATAGTACCACTGCATAGTTTTTATTCATTTGAATAAAATTATTTTATTGTCTCAATTGAAAGATAGCCACTCTGACAATGTAGCAGTTCAAAGTGTCAGCCTGGACTATAAGCTCAAAATTTGGGATAGAGGTTTGAATTCTCAACCTTCTGATCTGGAGGCGAGAATGCTATGAATGGGTCATGATGTTGTTTAGTCAGTAAACCGGGCTTTTCTTTCAAGTAGTCTGCTTCGCAAAATATTCCAAGTTGCTCAGTTCACAGTGAAAACAGATCTTAGTTCAGACAGATTTGAACTTGTTAATATTGGGATTACTCTTGTGTTTGCTAGGCTAGCTTGGCAAACCATGCCAAACAAATTGGACCTGCAAGATGATTCTTGTCTGTAAAAGCTTGACATTCGATGTATACGGAGTTTGAATGGTTGCAGACTTACTAATGAGATTCTTCACTTAGTACCAAATAAAGAGAATTTCAGATTAACTCTTAGAGCTATTAAACTATGGGCAAAAATTGTGGAATGCACTTTAATATGCTTTGATTCCTTGGTGATGTTTTATGGGCCATGCTTCTAGCAAGAACCTGTCAGTTGAATGCTAATGCATTTGCATCTACATTAGTACACAAATTTTTCTACTCATGACCAAATGGTCAGAAAGTGATTTGGAATCAGCTGCTGTCTAATCACATACATATGCGAACACACACACACACGCACACACGCACACACACACACACGAAACAGGAGATATCACTTATCATTGGGATGTGACTGAGAAAAAACTGAAGAGTAATAAAAGAAAATGAAATGAGTGCACATAGTTTTGAAATTAACATCTGATGTTGAGCATGACATACACCAACAACAACTTGTTTTATATAGCACCTTTAACGTAGTAAAATATCCCAAGATGGTTCACAAGAGCGTAATCAGGCATAATTTGACACGGGGCACATAGTAAGATATTAGGACAGGTGACCAAAAGCTTGGCCAGAGAGGTAGGTTCTATGGAGCTTCTTAGAGGCAGAGACAGAGAGGTCTATTGCAGCAGATACAAGTTCCAACAAGCAATTAAGTTAAATGACAATTTTTCACAAAAATGTTATACTGATGGATTTGTACTATAAATTGAATTGTACTGACGCTTTAAAAAAAAACACATTGGCCATCTAATTGATTTATGAGGATCAATATAGTCTTGACAATTGTTATCAATGCCCTCTCCACCAAAAGTCAATCTTTGTCTATTTGTGAGTGCTCTGTCTGTGTAATCTATAGTGATTTACTACAGTGGGAAAAGGATCAGCCACTTTCAATCATATGTAAATGAATTCATTTATTTTTAATGTTTTCTGTTTCTTTTCTTAGCATCTCGCTATGAGATGAGAATGAGTGACAACCTCCTCCAGCTACGAGACATTTTCTCAGCAGCTACACTGGTTAACTTGGCCAACTTGAATCCACGACCTTATGGCTCCAGGGAAACAGTTGCAATTGTTCCCGAAAATATAGAACTGCAAAATGGGACAATGATCTACTTCGCTCTCCGTGCACATGATAAAAACAGTCAGCCCTCTCAAGTGTCAAATATAGCTAAGGTTTCTGTCTTTGTTCCATTGATTGTGTACCCAAATGGCATTAATATATCAGAGATGGTTTTAATTATAGCTGTTGTTGCAATTATTGTATGCTTGATTGCTGGGATCACCAATTGCGTTGTGGACAAAATAAGTCAAAAGACAATGCTCGTAGATGAAGAAGAATTAATAGCTGATGTCTAATATCCTTACAGTAGAAATCAATGTGCAGCAGGCCATGAATGAGGCTTAAAATCCAAACACATTCAAATTACACTTTATACAGATGTCGACTTCCACGAACTTCCACAATATTTCTCCCCATCATCTGCTGTAGCTTAAGCAGGAGATTCATGGAAACCCCAGAAAAAGACTTTTTCTTTTTTTTATTCTTTCAGAGAATGCAGGCTTCGCTGGCTAGGCCAGCATTTATTGCCCCTCCCTAATGCCCTTGAGAAGGTGGTGGTGAGCTGCCATCTTGAACTGCTGCAATCCTTAGGGTGTAGGTACACAAAATTTACACCATTCTTCCAGGATTTCAGGAGAATTCATATGAAAATACAAACATACGGATTAGGAACTGGAGTAGGCCACTCAGCCCTTCAAGTCTGCTCCACCATTCAATAAGTTCATGGCTGAACTAATTACTCCACATTTCCACCTACCCCTGATAACCTTCCACCCCCTTGCTTATCAAGAATCTATCTACCTCTGCCTTAAAAATTTTCAAAGACTCTGTTTCCACTGCCTTTTGAGGAAGAGAGTTCTAAAGAGTCACAACCCTCTGAGAGAAAAAAATTCGCCTCAACTCTGTCTTAAAGGGGCAGCCCCTTATTTTTAAACAGTGACCCCTAGTTCTAGATTCTCCCACAAAGCGAAACATTCTTTACACATCCACCCTGTCAAGACCCCTCAGGATCTTATATGTTTCAATCAGCTCACCTCTTACTCTTCTAAATTCCAGTGGATACAAGCTGAGCTGGTCCAACCTTTCCTCATGAGACAACTCTCCCATTCTAGGTAGTAATCTAGTAAACCTTCTCTATACTGCTTCCAACGCATTTACATCCTTCCTTAAATAAGGAGACCAGTACTGTACACAGTACTCCAGATGTGGTCTCACCAGTGCCTTGTACAGCTGAGGCATAACCTCCCTACTTTTGTATTGAATTCCCCTTGTGATAATCAATAACATTCTATTAGCTTTCCTAAATACGTGCTGTACCTGCATACTAACCTTTTGCGATTTGTGCACTAGGACACCCAGATCCCTCTGCATTACAGAGCTCTGCAATCTCTTACCATTTAGATAATATGCTTTCATTTTATTCTTCCTGCCAAATTGAACAATTTCCCACTTTCCCACATTATACTCCATCTGCCAGGTCTTTGCCCACTCATTTGACCTATCTATACCCTTTCATGGCCTCCTTATGTCCTCTTCACAAGTTACTTTCCTACCTATCTTTGTGTCATCAGCAAATTTAGCAACCATACCTTCAGTCCCTTCATCCAAGTCATTTACATAAATTGTAAAAATTTGAGGCCCCAGCACAGATCCACCTCCTAACTATTTGATTATCCTCTGCAGCAGGTAGGAAGGGATGAAGGAAGAATTGGCTGTTGTATAATACCTTTCATGACCTCAGGATGTCCCAAAACACTCTTCAGCCAATAAAGTACTTTTGAAGTGTAGTCAAGCTCGGAATGTGGAGTTGATGGAGAAGTAAATGGGGTCTCTTTGGGTAGTTTTCACTTGCAATGAAAGTGTAGAACCAAGTCAATGTGAGGCAGACGTCTTGATAATCCGACCATGAGTCAGACTGATCAATAGTACTACAAAGGCACCATTGACGATTGACCAGCCAACTTAATACAATCTGATGGGATGGACCAGTCACCAAAAGGCTAGCATTATCTCTGCTCGGTTCTGGATAACTCTGCAAGCCAATGCCCCAACAGAAGCTGTAGTTTCTGGCAGGTCAAACAAAGAGAAGTTTCCTAATGCTGTGTCATAGGCTGCATGGTTTTAGCTGGTTAAACCCCAGGCACACTCCAGTGAACCTAAACTTTGTCTCTTGCCAATCAACATCCAAGTTTGTTGGATCCGGGTAAGCTTTTGTGTGTCTTTACAGGGAAGAATTTTGTATTGTTGATTTCTGCCCATAAACTAATAAAAAATGCTTTCTGCAATCATAGCATTGTTTTCTTTGGATGGCTGATACCATCTTTCAGAAGTGTGTAAAGCAGGTCGCTGTGACTATGTTACTATTTGGAGTGGGTCCCTCACACAGAAAGTTTATAAGATTGAAATTCCATGCTCACTTGCAAAGGACTCATCGGGAGGTTGCAAATGCGTCACCTGGACTGCTTATGCTAGCTTATTGCTGAGGCAAGATTAACTCAAAGTCATCAAATAGGGTTAATCACAGTTGTTCACAATTCAGGGTGATTTGGACAAGTTGAGTGAGTAGGCAAATACATGGCAGATGCAGTATAATGTGGATAAATGTGAGGTTATCCACTTTGGTAGCAAAAACAGGAAGGTAGATTATTATCTGAATGGCTATAAATTGAGAGAGGGGAATATTCAGTGAGACCTGGGTGTTTTCGTACACCAGTCGCTGAAGGTAAGCATGCAGGTGCAACAGGTGGTAAAAAAGGCAAATGGTATGTTGGCTTTCACAGCGAGAGGATTCGAGTACAGAAGCAGGGATGTCTTGCTGCAATTATACAGGGTCTTGGGGAGGTCACACCTGGAATATTGTGTTCAGTTTTGGTCTCCTTATCTGAGGAAGGATGTTCTTGCTATAGAGGGTGTGCAGTGAAGGTTTACCAGACCGATTCCTGGGATGGTGGGACTGACGTATGAGGAGAGTTTGAGTCGGTTAGGATTATATTCGTTGGAGTTCAGAAGAATGAGGGAGGATCTCATAGAAACCTATAAAATTCTAACAGGACTTGACAGGGTAGATGCAGGAATGATGGTGGTGGAGTCCAGAATCAGGGGTCATAGTCTAAGGATATGAGGTAAACCTTTCAGGACTGAGATGAGGAGAAGTTTCTTCACCCAGAGAGTGGTGAGCCTATAGAATTCGCTACCACAGAAAGCAGCTGAGGCCAAAACATTGTATGTTTTCAAGAAGGACTTAAGATATAGCTCTTGGGTCTAAAGGGATCAAAGGGTATGGGGAGAAAGCGGGAAAAGGCGACTGAGTTGGATGATCAGCCATGATCATAATAAATGGTGGAGCAGACTTGAAGGGCCGAATGGCCTACTCCTGCATCTATTTTCTATGTTTCTATATAAATGATTTGGATATGGGGACCAATTGTAATATTTCTAAATTTGCTGATGATACAAAACTGGGTGGGAATGTAAGTTGTGAGGAGGATGCAAGGAGGTTTCAAGGGGACCTAGATAGCAAGAACATGGAATATAATGTGAATAAGTGTGAAATGATCCACTTTGGTAGAGAAAACAGAAAGTCAAAGTAGTTCTTAAATGGTAAGAGGTTAGGAAGTGTTGATGTCCAAAGGGACCTGGGCGTTCTTGTTCATGAGTCACAAATAGCTAGCATGCAGGTGCAGCAAGCAATTAGGAAGGCAAATGGTATGATGGCCTTCATCGCAAAGGGTTTTGAGTACAGGAGTAAAGAAGTTTTACTGCAATTGTATAGAGCCTTGGTGAGACCGCACCTGGAGTATTGTGTACAGTTTTGGTCTCCTCATCTAAGGAAGGATATACTTGCCATAGAGGGAATGTAACAGAGGTTCACCAGACGAATCCCTGGGATGGCTGGATTGTCTTATGAGGAGATTGAGGAAACTGGACCTGTATTCTCTAGAGTTTCAAAGAATGAGAGGTAATCTCATTGAGACTTACAAAATTCTTACAAGGCGTGACAGGGTGGATGGCGATAAGATGTTTCCCCTGGCTGGTGAGTCTAGAACCAGGGGACACAGTCTCAGAATAAGGGGTAGGCCATTTAAGAGTGAGGTGAGGAGGAATTTCTTTACTCAGACGGTGGTGAATCTGTGGAATTCTCTACCCCAGAGGGCTGTGGAAGCTCAGTCATTGAGCAGGTTCAAGACAGAAATCGGTAGATATCTGGGCACTAATGACAACAAGGGATATGAGGATAATGCAGAAAGTGACCTTGAGGTAAATGATCAGCCATGAACTAATTGAATGGTGGAGAAGGTTTGACAGGCTGAATGGCCTACTACTGCTCATATGTTCCTATGTTCATATGTTTCTATCCCCTAACATTATGTTACTATGTCCAATATGTCCTACCTATGTCTGGTTGATATGTGAATACGCTAGTGTACTACATCATGATTTGAAGTGACGTTCATTAAGCAATCCCTCTCAATATGCCTGTGCAACAACATTTGTTTCTTATTTTTTGTTCTCCTTATCTGGGAAACCATGGACATAAGTTTAGACTTTTTCCATCTGATCTCTTTCTTGTAGACATATAATTAGCTCTATATACTTTAGTGATTCCGTAAATGGTCAATGAGATAATGCATAATGTATTGCAAGCCTGACATTGGTCTTTTTGCTAATACTGCAGAATTATTCCTTAATACATGTGTACATATGCTTTACAATAAGAAAAGCTTACCCTGGCTATTATACCTGGTATACCGACACTGACACAGAGGAATGCTCAAAAGGCCAGAGTTAAAGGACCAAAGATGCAGGGAAGGTGGAGAATATTTTAAAGAAAGGCTATGTCAAGGATGTGAAGGGACTTGAGGTGTGTCAGGGGTGGGGGGAGGCTGGTGGTGGAAGAGGGACAGTGTTGATGAAAGACAGAGAGAAAGGGGGTGATGGGTGAATGGGATTTAGTTCTCGGGGGCCATTGTGGAAGAGTTGGAGTTTGTGGAGGATGGAAAGCCAGAAAGGAGGCCATTGGAATAATCTAGCTGAGAGTTAACAAAGATATATAGTTACATAGAGAGTTCAGCACAGAAAAAGGCCATTCAGCCCAAATGGTCTATGCTAGTATTTACTTTGGCCTGGCACTTTTCCAGCCCATATGGGACCTGGAGTATCTCTGGCAACTGGTGAGCTGTTGGATTAGTCATACCAATCTCCAGAATGACATGGAGTATGAAAACAAAGAGGTTATGCTAAACTGCTGTAAATTACCGGTTAGGCCTCAGTTGGAGTATTGCGTCCAGTTCTGGGCAGCACACATTAAGATGCCAAGGCCTTGCAAGGGTGCAGAGGAGATTTACTAGAACAGTGTTGGAGTTGAGGGACTTCAGTTATGTGGAGAGATTGGAGAACAAATGATTGTTCACCTTAAAGTGGAGAAGGTTAACGGGAGATTTAATCGAGCTGTTCAAAATGTTTAAGAATCTTGACGGAGTAGATAGGGAGAAACAGTTTTAACTGGCAGGAGTGCCAGTAACCAAAGAATAAATTTGAAATGTAAACATAAAAGTACTGAAAATACTCAGCAGGTCGGGCAGCATCTATGGAGAGAGAAACAGAGTTAATGTTTCAGGTCTGTGACTTTCATCAAAACTGGCAATGGTTAGAAGATAGGCTTTGAGCAAGTGAAAGGGGGGAGAGGGGAGAAGAACAAAAGGGAAGGTATGTGATAGGGCGGAGGGCAGGAGAGATTAAACAACAGAGATGTCACAGAATAAAAGGCAAAGGGAGTGCTAATAGTTGTAGTAAAAGACACAGCTTTAGCCTAGAGAGAGTGTTAATGGCAGAATAATGAACAGCTCTGTCCAAAAACAAAAACAAGAAAAAAAAAGTTTAAGACAGTCAAATGGTTAAAAAATAAAATAAAAAAAGGCAGTCATGCCCTGAAATTGTTGAACTCAATTTTGAGTCCAGAAGGCTGTAGAGTGCCTAATTGGAAAATGAGATGCTGTTCCTCAAGCTTGCGTTGAAATTCACTGGAGCACTGCAGCAGGCCAAGGACAGAAATGTGGGCATGAGAGCAGGGTGGTGAATTTAAATGGCAAGCAACCAGAAGCTCGGGATCATGCTTTCACACTGAGCATTCCATCCTATACCATTGTCCCAGCTTCTCCGTCACCAACACATCTGTTCTGACGATGCAACCTTCCACAACAGTGCTTCTGATATGTCTTCCATTTTCCTCAATCGAGGAATTCCCCCCACTGTGGTTGACAGGGCCCTTAACTGTGTCCGATCTATTTCTCACACTTCTGCCCTCACCCCTTCCCCTCCCTCCCAGAACTGCGACAGGGTTCCCTTTGTCCTCACTTTCCACCCCACCAGCCTTCACATCCAAAGGACTATCTTTCACCATTTCCGCCACCTCCAGCTTGATACCACCATCAATAACATCTTCCCCTCTCCTCCCCTGTCAGCATTCTGAAAGGATCATTCCCTCCAGGGCACCCTGGTCCACCCCTCCATCACCCCCGACACCTCGTCCCCTTCCCACGGCAGCTTCCCATGCAATCATAGGAGATGCACTACCTGCCCTTTTACCACTTCTCTCCTCATTAACCAAGGCACCAAACACTACTTGCAGGTGAAGCAGCGATTTACTTGTACTTCTTTCAATTTAGTATACTGTATTCACTGCTCACAATGTGGTCACCTCTACACTGGGGAGACCAAATGCAGATTGGGTGACCGCTTTGCGGAACACCTCTGCTGAGTCCACAAGCATGATCCCGAACTTCCGGTTGCTTGCCATTTTAATTCACCATCCTGCTCTCACGCCCACATTACTGCCCTTGGCCTGCTGCAGTGTTTCAATGAGCATCAACGTAAACTCAAGGAACAGCACCTCATCTTCCAATTAGGCACTCCACAGCCTTCTGGACTCAACATTGAGTTCAACAATTTCGGAGCAGGATTGCCTTTTAACTTATTTTATTTTATTTTTATCCGTGGTTCCTGTCTTTGCTTTTGGACAGAGCTGTTCATTATTCTGCCATTAACACTCTCTCTGGACTATTGCTTAGTCTTTTACTACAACTATTAGCTCTCCCTTTGCCTTTTATTCTGTGAAATCTCCGTCATTTAATTTCTCCTGCCCTCCGTTCGATCACAGACCTTCCCTTTTGTTCTTCTTTCCCCCCTCCCCACATTCACTTGCTCAAAGCCTATTACATTCCAACCATTGCCAGTTCTGATGAAAGGTCGTCGAGCTGAAACATTAACTCTGTTTCTCTCCCCACAGATGCTGCCAGACCTGCTGAGTATTTTCAGCATTTTCTATTTTCATTTCAGATTTCCAGCAGCTGCAGTATTTTGCTTTTATTACAAATTTAAAATAGTTGGCAAAAGAACCAGGGGGAGATGAAGGAAATATCTTTTCTGCAAAAAGTTGTTATTAGAATTAGAATTAGAATTAGAATTAGAATTAGAACATTACAGCGCAGTACAGGCCCTTCGGCCCTCGATGTTGCGCCGATCATCTGACCTACACTATTCCATTTTCATCCATATGTCTATCCAATGACCACTTAAATGCCCTTAAAGTTGGCGAGTCTACTACTGTTGCAGGCAGGGCGTTCCACGCCCCTACTACTCTCTGCGTAAAGAAACTACCTCTGACATCTGTCCTATATCTTTCACCCCTCAACTTAAAGCTATGTCCCCTCGTGTTTGCCATCATCATCCGAGGAAAAAGACTCTCACTATCCACCCTATCTAACCCTCTGATTATCTTGTATGTCTCTATTAAGTCACCTCTCCTCCTCCTTCTCTCTAACGAAAACAACCCCAAGTCCCTCAGCCTTTCCTCGTAAGACCTTCCTTCCATACCAGGCAACATCCTAGTAAATCTCCTCTGCACCCTTTCCAAAGCTTCCACATCCTTCCTATAATGCGGTGACCAGAACTGCACGCAATACTCAAGGTGCGGCCTCACCAGAGTTTTGTACAGCTGCATCATGACCTCGTGGCTCCGAAACTCGATCCCCCTACTAATAAAAGCTAACACACCATATGCCTTCTTAACAGCCCTATTAACCTGGGTAGCAACTTTCAGGGATTTATGTACCTGGATACCAAGATCTCTCTGCTCATCTACACTACCAAGAATCTTCCCATTAGCCCAGTACTCTGCATTGCTGTTACTCCTTCCAAAGTGAATCACCTCACACTTCTCCGCATTAAACTCCATTTGCCATCTCTCAGCCCAGCTCTGCAGCCTATCTATGTCCCTCTGTACCCTACAACACCCTTCGACACTATCCACAACTCCACCGACCTTCGTGTCATCCGCAAATTTACTAACCCACCCTTCTACACCCTCATCCAGGTCGTTTATAAAAATGACAAACAGCAGTGGCCCCAAAACAGAACCTTGCGGTACACCACTAGTAACTAAACTCCAGGATGAACATTTGCCATCAACCACCACCCTCTGTCTTCTTTCAGCTAGCCAATTTCTGATCCAAAGCTCTAAATCACCTTCAACCCCATACTTCCGTATTTTCTGCAATAGCCTACCGTGGGGAACCTTATCAAACGCCTTACTGAAATCCATATACACCACATCCACGGCTTTACCCTCATCCACCTGTTTGGTCACCTTCTCGAAAAACTCAATAAGGTTTGTGAGGCATGACCTACCTTTCACAAAACCGTGCTGACTATCGCAAATGAACTTATTCTTTTCAAGATGATTATAAATCCTATCTCTTATAACCCTTTCCAACATTTTACCCACAACCGAAGTAAGGCTCACAGGTCTATAATTACCAGGGCTGTCTCTACTCCCCTTCTTGAACAAGGGGACAACATTTGCTATCCTCCAGTCCTCCGGCACTACTCCTGTCGACAATGACGACATAAAGATCAACAACAACGGCTCTGCAATCTCCTCCCTGGCTTCCCAGAGAATCCTAGGATAAATCCCATCTGGCCCAGGGGACTTATCTATTTTCACTCTTTCCAAAATTGCTAACACCTCCTCCTTGTGAATCTCAATCACATCTAGCCTAGTAGGCTGTATCTCAGTAATCTCCTCGGCAACATTTTCTTTCTCTACTGTAAATACTGACGAAAAATATTCATTTAACGCTTCCCCTATCTCCTCTGATTCCGCACACAACTTCCCACTACTATCCTTGATTGGCCCTGTTCTAACTCTTATCATTCTTTTATTCCTGATATACCTATAGAAAGCCTTAGGGTTTTCTTTGATCCTATCCGCCAATGACTTCTCGTGTCCTCTCCTTGCTCTTCTTAGCCCTCCCTTTAGATCCTTCCTGGCTAGTTTGTAACTCTCAAGCGCCCTAACTGAGCCTTCACGTCTCATCCTAACATAAGCCGCCCTCTTCCTCTTGACAAGCTCTTCAACTTCTTGAGTAAACCACGGCTCCCTCGCTCGACAACTTCCTCCCTGCCTGACAGGTACATACTTATCAAGGACACGCATTAGCTGCTCCTTGAATAAGCTCCACATTTCGTTTGTGCCCATCCCCTGCAGTTTCCTTCCCCATCCTACACATCCTAAATCTTGCCTAATCGCATCATAATTTCCTTTCCCACAGCTATATTTCTTGCCCTGCGGTATATACCTGTCCCTGCCCATCGCTAAGGTAAACCTAACCAAATTGTGATCACTATCGCCAAAGTGCTCACCTACATCTAAATCGAACACCTGGCCGGGTTCATTACCCAGTACCAAATCCAATGTGGCATCGCCTGTCCACATACTGTGTCAGAAAACCCTCCTGCACACACTGGACAAAAACAGACCCATCTAAAGTACTCGAACTATAGTATTTCCAGTCAATATTTGGAAAGTTAAAGTCCCCCATAACCACTACCCTGTTACTCTCGCTCCTGTCGAGAATCATCTTCGCTATCCTTTCCTCTACATCTCTGGAACTATTCGGAGGTCTATAGAAAACTCCCAACAGGGTGACCTCTCCTCTCCTGTTTCTAACCTCGGCCCATACTACCTCAGTAGACGAGTCCTCAAACGTCCTTTCTGCCGCTGTAATACTTTACTTGAGTAACAATGCCACACCCCCCACTCTTTCTTATGATCTGGAATGCATTTGCTGAAAGGATGGTGGACACAGATTCCATAGTAACATTCAAAAGGGAATTAGATTTATACTTGAAAAGTTTATAGGGAAAAAGAAGGGGAGTGTGACTAATTGGATAGCTCTTTCAAAGAACTGACATAGGCACGATGGGCCAAATGGCCTCCCTTGGTGCTGTATCGTCTATGCCTAGGATGGAAAGGGTTAATCAGGACAGCAGCAGGGTTATTGCAGTGGGCCTGACTGATTCTCTGAAAAGACCTACTATATTGATATACTGCTTAATTTTAATAAAATTGTAACCTTGTGAAATGTTAACTTACCATACAAGGAACCTAATGATGTAGTTTTATCCACATAATTAATTAATGTATGGAATATTTCTGGACAGATGAGGAAGTAACCTGTGGAAATAAATCAGACACTGGTACAAATGCCCTTGTGCGAAATGCTGAGGCTGGATGTCTGAAAGGGATCTGTGGATCTGTTAGTTAGGTTACTCCTAAAATTGAATAGTTACCAGAAAGGGAGAGAATCTGCTGGGTGAAAGATAGTTGATGTTTACAAGTGCTGAGAGCAA
This sequence comes from Heterodontus francisci, assembly GCF_036365525.1. Lineage (NCBI taxonomy): Eukaryota > Metazoa > Chordata > Chondrichthyes > Heterodontiformes > Heterodontidae > Heterodontus > Heterodontus francisci. Next base: position 17,410,724 of record NC_090378.1, read on the forward strand.
AAATATCAGCAGCAAAAGGGGGAATCATCTGTCCAGAGAAACACAATAAAGATTGGCTGGGAAACAAAAGGGAGATGCAACAGAGCTGTCACATAGCAATGATAAGACAGTATATAAGGGGAGAGGGGGCGACACGTAGACAGGGAGCTACAGAAAATCCTCCATTGAGAAAGAAACTTCAGCTGGTGTAGTACTGAAGATGGAGATAATCACTGTGTCCTGTTGGTAAAGTGGCCCCATTGTGGGAACATCGGGCAATGTCCTCTTACTGCTATAGTTATATTGCTGCTTCTCTCGTATATATGATATCTGTCAGAAATAAAGATTAAATATATTTTTAAATATACACGTGCCTGATTTGACAGGCCTGAAATAAAATTATATTGAGAGACACAGTGTGTTATTTACTTTACAATTGGTGCTCAAGATGGGCTTCAGATAACAAAGCAGTATCTCACGTTACAGATTGTCACAACTTGGTGCCTTGTAGGGGGATGTCAGAGGGTGGAGGGTGCTTGGGTGCACTTTTGTTACCCGCGTATCTGTGGTTGATACTCACGCCAAGTCGCTTATGCATTACAACGTGAGCTACCAGTAGATGGTATATACAATTATATGATTAAATGTGTTGCATCTAAAAACCTAGGAAAATTCAAGCACTAGACCAGACATTACACTGGTCCATGGAACTAGGAGAGAGGAAAGCTGGATTGAGCAGACCCCCCGGAGATGGACTGGGAGCCGCAGGGGTCCCCATAGAATTGTGACGGGAGGCAGGGGATGAAGCGCCCGTCGCCTCCCCATCACACCGCAATTAGGTCAGGGAGGGGAAGGGCAATGATGGCCTTCCCACCCAGAGGCCAATTGAGGCCCTTAAGTGGCCAATTATTAGCCACTGGAATTAAACCAATGGTGGGGCCGGTGGGGCGTCCGCCACACAGATCGATCGCCCAATGAAATGAAGCTTGGTGGGGGGGGGGTCTCCTCAGTGTGCAATCTATGGCCCATGGAGGACCCCCGACAGCAAACACCGCCTCTTGTAACACCTCCAAATGCGCCCCCCCCACCTCCCACCCTATCAGCAGGGTCTGTCAGACTGGCCCCAGCAACCACCTCACCACCCTCTCGTCCCAGTCTGTTGCACTGGGACCTGGTCCTAGCCCTCCTCTAGTACTGACAGTGACCACCACTCCCAGCAGTGTTGTCAATACTACTGAGCTGCCAGCCCTCTGATTGGCCGGCAGCTCTTGGAAGGAGAATCCCTGTCCTTAAGGGAACGAGGATTCAGATGCCTGCCAATTAATTGCCTGAACACTGTTGAACTGTGCCAAGAGCCCCCAAAAGTTTGAGAAGAGTTTCCCCTTGTCTTTACGATCTAGTGCCAGGAGCCCTGCTGGTGTGGCTAGAAGGCAAGAAGTTGGATCAAAAGATAAACAATAAGATGTTTATTCATGCGTATGTAAGTTTTGGCCCTAAGGAAGAGGAACAAACTTTGTAAAGAGAATTGTAAGGAGCTAAAGGCTATAAAACCAGATAAGGAAGATTCTGGAGTGGATGCCGACAACCTTCTCATGGCCACCCTGTTATAGATCTTAGATCATATCTAATGACATTTTATAGGACACTGAACTTGGGTTAAATTGACCTCCTAGTGAAAATGGCAAATCAAGTGATTAAGAGTTTGGAATATATTGCTGGCTGGTGTGTATGGTGTGGATTCTCTGAACATCTTCAAAAGGGAGCTGGACTGGTTCTTGACTGAGGCAGAAATCACATCATATAGAAGGTTTTTAGAGGAATAACTGACCAAAGTTACAACTGATGTTCTCTGTGAGTGCAATCATGGTGTGCTGTCTCTCTTTGTCTGCCTCAACCTCTTTATAGCGTTTGATATGACAAAAAGAAAAGACTTGCATTTATAAGGACTTTTCATGACGGGAATAAAGGGGGCTTGTGAGAAAAGCACGGTGATAATCATGGGTGATTTTAATCTACAGATAGATTGGATGAATCAGATTGGCAATGTTAGCCTGGAAGATGAGCTCATGGATTGTTTTTGGGACAGTTTCTTAGAGAAGCATGCACTAGAGCCAACTAGGCTCTCTGGTAATGTGTAACGAGACAGGATTAATTAATGACCTCATTGTAAACACGCCCCTAGGTAGCAGTGATCACAACATGATTGCATTTTGCATTCAGTTTGAGGGTAGGAAGAGTGGAAGATAGAGCTGGCTAAAATAAACTGGGAAATTAGGTTAAGGACTAAGTCAATAGAGATGCAATAGGAATATAGGAAAATATAAGAGCAGGAATAGGACATTCAGCCCATCGAGCCTGTTCCACTATTCAATACGATCATGGCTGATCATCCACTTCAATGCCTTTTCTCCACATTATCCTCATATCTCCTAATGTCATTGGTGTTTAGAAATCTGTCAATCTCTACTTTAAACATCCTCAATGATTGAGTTTCCACAGCCCTCTGAGGTAGAGAAATCCAAAGATTACCAACTCTCTGAGTAAAGAAACTTCTCCTCATCTTAGTCTTTAGTGGCTTCCCCCTTATTTTGAAATTGTGTCCCCTGCTTCTAGACTCCCCAACCAGGGAAAACATCTTAGCTGCATCTATCTTGTCTTTCAGTATTTTGTCGGGTTCAATGAGATCACTTCTCTTTCTTTGAAACTCTAGAGAGTACAGGCCCAGTTTCCCCAATCTCTCTTCATAGGACAGTTCCACCATCCCGGGAACAAGTCTGGTGAACCTTCGTTGCACTCCCTCTATGGAAATAATATCCTTCCTAAGGTAAGGGGACCAAAACTGCACACTGTACACCAGGTGTGGTCTAACCAAGGTTCTGTACAATAGAAGCAAGATTTCACTACTCCTGTACTCAAATTCTCTTGCGATAAAGGCTAACATACCATTAACCTTCCTAATTGTTTGTTGCACCTGCATGTTAGCTTTCAGTAACTTATTGACGAGGACACCCAGGTCCCTTTTTACATCTACACTTTCTAATCTCTTACCATTTAAGAAATACTCTGCACATCTATTCCTCCTACCAAAATGGATAACCTTACATTCTTCCACATTATATTCCATCTGCTATATTTTTGCCCACTCACGAAGTTTGTCCAAATCACCTTGAAGCTGCTTTTCATCTTCCTCACAAGACACATTTCCACCCAGTTTTGTGTCATCTGTGAACTTGGAAATATTACATTTGGTCTCCACATCCAAAGCATTGATATATATTGTTACGACCAGGTGAAAAAGGGGTCTAGGGTTTTCCTCTCAGCTTTTGCCTGGTTTGACCAAAACAGTGTTTAATTTTTAAAACACCGGGGTTTTAGCTCCCCTCAGTGAATCCTTGTTCACTGCTCTCTAATTATAAGGCAAAGAAATCAACCAGACAGATTTTAGTATATTTAAACACGAAAGGTGTAAGCTTATTAACCTTAAAACTCTAATTCGGTTAAAACGACTACGAAAACGCGACACAACCATGCTAGCGTGCATACGCGATACATACACACACAGATAGAATGCTGGCTTGTTCCACATTCAATGTCTGGTGATCAAAATCTATTTGGGTTAATTGGATCAAGGAGCAGTTCCATTGTCGTTTCCTAGGTAACTGTCTCTTCAGGATGCAAATTTTTCCAGCCACTGCTGATCTCTTTAAACAAGTCATCTCTTCAGTCCAGCAATAGTTTAAAATTAATGTTTCATAAGACAAAATTAATATGCCTCATTCATGGCAGGTAGGGTCTTTATGACAATATTGTGAACAGCTGAGGCCCAAGTATTGATCCTTGCGGTACCCCACTAGTATGCCAATATGAGAATGACCTGCTTATTCCTACTATCTGCTTTCTGCATGTTAACCAATCCTTAATCCATGCCAGTATATTACCTCCTATCCCTTTAATTTTGCTAACCAACCTCCTGTGGGGGACTTTATTAAAAGCCTTCTGATAATCCAAGTATACTACGTCCACCGCTCCCCTTTATCAATTCTGTTCATAACGTCCTCCAAAAACTCCAAAAGGTTTGTCAAACATGATTTCCCACTCATATACCATGTCCACTATGCCCAATAAGATCATTATTATCCAAGTGCCCATTTATCAGATCCTTTAGAATAGGTTCTAACATTTTTCCTAGTACGGATATAAGGCAAACAGATCTGTAGTTCCCCGTTTCCTCTCTCCCTTCCTTCTTAAATAGTGGGGTGACATTTGCTACCTTTTAATCTGCAGGAACCGTGCAGACATACGGCAGACATTGAAGGAGATATTTCATGACACTCAGCAAAGATATATTCCAGTGAGAAAGAAAGACTCTAGGGGAAGGACGCACCATCCATGGCTAATTAAGGAAGTTAAGGATAGTATTAAATTGAAAGAAAAAGTGTACAATTCAACCAAGAGTAGTGGCAGGTCAGATGATTGGACAGAATATAAAATACAGCAAAGAATGACTAAAAGAATAATGAGAGAGAAATTAGAATATGAGAGAAAGCTAGCTAGATATATAAAAATGGATAGTAAGAGTGTCTACAGGTATTTAAAAAGGAAAAGAGTAAGTAAAGTGAGTTTTGGTCCTCTCGAGAGTGAGTCGAGGGAGTTAATAGTGGAAAATAAGAAAATGATGGAGGAATTGAACAGATGTTTCACATCTGTCTTCACTGCAGAAGATACAAATAACATCCAGAAATAATCGTGAATCAAAAGTTGAAAGGGAAGGAGGAATTTGACACAATTACCATCACCAGGGAATGTGTACTCAGAAAATTATTGGAACTAAAAGCTGTCAAGTCCCCAGGTCCTGATGGATTTCATCCTAGGGTCTTAAAAGAAGTAGCTGTTGAGATAGTAGATGCATTGGTTTTATTTTTCCAAATTTCCCTAGATTCTGGAAAGATCCCATCAGATTGGAAAATAGTGAATGTAAGCCCACTATTCAAGAAAGGAGGGAGATAGAAAGCAGGAAACTACAGGCCAGTTAGCTTCAAATCTGTCATGCCATTATTAAGGATGTTATAGCAGGTCATTTAGAAAATCTCAGTGCAATCAGACAGAGTCAACATGGTTTTGTGAAAGGGAAATCATGTTTGACTACTTTATTAGCGTTCTTTGAGGGAGTAACAAGCAATGTGGATAAAGGGGAACCTGTGAATGTGGTGTACTTGGATTTCCAGAAGGCATTTGACAAGGTGCCACATCAAAGGTTACTAAACAAAATAAGAGTTCATAACTCTGCTTCTCTCTCCACAGATGCTGCCAGACCTGCTGAGTATTTCCAGCATTTCTTGTTTTTATTTCAGATTTCCAGCATCTGCAGTATTTTGCTTTTATTATATACGAGCTCATGGTGTATGGGGTAACATATTAGCATAGTTAGAGGATTGGTTAGCTAACAGGAAACAGAGAGTAGGCATAAATGGGTCGTTTTCAGGTTAGCAAGCCATGACTAATGGGGATCAGTGCTGGGACCTTAACTATTTACAATCTCTATCAATGACTTGGATGAAGCGACAGAAGGAATGGTTGCAAAATTTGCTGATGACACAACAATAGGTAGGAGAGTAAGTTGTAAAGAGGGCATAAGGGGCTTCATTTTAAGAGGCAATCTGTGTGTGGAGCTGCAGGACATAAGGGAGGTTTCAAATGATTACTTTTCATCTGTGTTCACTATGGAGAAGGAGGGTGTAGGTGTAGAGATCAGGGAGGGGGATTGTGATGAACAAATTAGCATTGAAAGGGACAAAGTATTAGCTGTTTTAATGGGTTTAAAAATGGATAAATCCCCAGGCCCAGATGAGATGTATCCCAGGCTGTTATGTGAGGCAAGGGAGGAGATAGCAGGGCCTCTGACTCAAATTTTCAAATCCTCTCTGGCCACGGGAGAGGTCCCAGAGGACTGGAGGACAGCGAATGTGGTACCATTATTCAAGAAGAGTAGCAGGGACAAACCAGATAGTTGCAGGCCGGTGAGTCTAACATCAGTGGTAGGGAAACTATTGGAAAAAATTCTGAGGGACAGGATTAATCTCCACTTGGAGATGCAGGGATTAATCAGGGATAGTCAGCATGGCTTTGTCGGGACGAGATCGTGTCTAACAAACTTGATTGAATTTTTCGAGGAGGTGACTAGATGTGTAGATTAGGATAAGACAGTTGATGTAGTCTACACAGACTTCAGTAAGGCTTTTGATAAGGTCCCGCATGAGAGATTGGTTAAGAAGGTAAGAGCCCATGTGATCCAGGACAATTTGGCAAATTGGATCCAAAATTGGCTTAGTGGCAGGAAGCAGAGGGTGATGGTCGAGGGTAGACTTTGTGAATGGAAGCCTGTGACCAGTGGTGTACCACAGGGATCGGTGCTGGGACCCTTGCTGTTTGTAGTGTACATTAATGATTTAGACGTGAATATAGGACGTATGATCAGTAAGTTCGCAGATGACACGAAAATTGGTGGTGTTGTAAATCGTGAGGAGGAAAGCCTTAGATTACAGGACGATATAGATGGGCTGGTAAGATGAGCAGAGCAGTGGCAAATGGAATTTAATCCTGAGAAGTGTGAGGTGATGCATTTTGGGAGGACTAACAAGGCAAGTGAATATACAATGGATGGTAGGACCCTAGGAAGTACAGAGGGTCAGATATGGGATACTTGCTTTTATTAGCCGAGGAATAGAATATAAGAGCAGGGAGGTTATGATGGAGCTGTATAAAACACAAGTTAAGCCACAGCTGGAGTACTGTGTACTTCTCTGGGCACCACACTATAGGAAGGACATGATTGCACTGGAGAGGGTGCAGAGGAGATTCACCAAGATGTTGCCTGGGCTGGAGCATTTCAGCTATGAAGAGAGACTGGATAGGCTAGGGTTGTTTTCCTCAGAGCAGAGAAGGCTTGGGGGGGGACCTGATTGAGGTAGACAAAATTATGAGGGGCAAAGATAGGGTTTTTCCGTTAGCGGAGGTGTCACTAATCAGGGGGCGTAGATTTAAGGTAAGGGCAGGAGGTTTAGAGGGGGTTTGAGGAAGCTTTTTTTCACCCAGAGGGTGGATGGAATCTGGAATGCACTGCCTGAAGAGGTGGAAGAGGCAGGAACCCTCACAACATTTAAGAAGTATTTAGATGAGCACTTGAAATGCCATAGCATAATGGGCTGCGGGCCAAGTGCTGAAAAATGGGATTAGAATAGTTAGGTGCTTGTTGGCCGGCACAGACACAATGGGACGAAGGGCCTGTTTCTGTGCTGTATAACACTATGACTCTATGAGTCTGCCGCCAAAGACGTAAAAAACTACGGCCTGCATGCACGGGCACTACGTCACGGAGCTGCCGGGATTTCAAACGTGGTGGCTCATTTACATGTCCGCGGCGCCCACCCCCTGCGATGACATGGAGGGGGTGGGCGAACCGTTGCCGGCAATGCCATCCGGTGCCAATACGCAGGCATCGCCGCCATTTTGAAATGGCTTACCGCGCTCAATGGAGATTTAAAAATTAAAGGGCCAGGTCAGTTCCATCACCAAAAGACAGAATAAAATTACCATTAAATTCATTTTGCTACTGCCCCAGTGGCATTTCCAGATATTCATGCCCTTTCCCCCCTACAAAGTTTGGTAACTTTGCCGTTTACCGCTTCCCATCACCCCCCCGCCGAGTACTCCACATCATCGTCACTCCTCTCCCCCCCCCGGTATTGAGAAAAAAATACTCCTCCCCCCTCCCTGCAGGTGTCACGCCACATTTCCCCAAACAGGGATTCAAAGGCGCGGTGTTATTGGCCGCCTGAATGAAGATCGATGTGGCGATTAAGGAGGCGACGGGACCCTCATTAAATCAGGTACGTAAATTGGTTTACATATTGAATTGGGGATCCCGTCACCGCGTGGCAGGCCGCTGCCACGAGGCCTCGCCACCGCCAACGCCGAGATCGACATGGGGCCTGTTGCCATGGGGCCGGTGGTGGGCCTCCTCTGCACAGATCTTCATTGCCCCCCTGCCACCATTCCTGATGCATAGGGGCTTTAAAATCCAGCCCAATGAGTCTGCAAAGGGATCTAGATAGGTTAAGTGAGTGGGCAAAGATTTGGCAGGTGGAGAAATGTGGGAAAATGTGAACTTGTCCACTCTGGCTGGAAAAATAGTAAAACAGCATGTTATCTAAATGGAGAGAGATTGCAGATCTCTGAGATGCAGAGGGATCTGGGTGTCCTAATACACAAAACACAAATTTAGTATGCAGGTACTACAAATGATTAAGAAGTCAAATGCAATGTTGTTGTTTATTGCATGGGAATGGAGTATAAAAGTAGAAGTGTTTTTCTACAGTTGTACAGGGCAATGGTGAGACCACATCTAGAGCACTGTGTACAGTTTTGGTCTCCTTACTTAAGAAAGGATATAATTGCATTGGAAGCAGTTCAGAGAAGGTTCAGCCGACTGATTCCTGGGATGAGAGGGTTATTTTATGAGGAAAGGTTGGATAGGTTGGGATGGTATTCATTGCAGTTTAGAGGGATGAGAGGTGATCTTATTGAAACATATAAGATGCTGAGGGGACTTGACAGGGTGGATGTTGAAAGGATGTTTCCCCTTGTAGGAAAGACTAAAACTAGGGGGCACAGTTTAAAAATAAGGGGTCTGCCATTTAAGACAGAGATGAGGCGAAATTTTTTCTCTCTGAGGGTTGTGAGTCTATGGAACTCTCTTCCCCAGAGAGTGGTGGAGGCAGGGTCATTAAATGTTTTTAAGGCAGAGGTAGCCAGATTCTTGACAAATGAGGGAGTCAAAGGGTACGGGGGTAGGCAGGAAAGTGGAGTTGAATCCAAAAACAGATCAGCCATGATCTTATAGAATGGTGGAGCAGGCTTGAGGGGCCGAATAGCCTACTCCTGCTCCTAGTTCATATGTTTGTATGTACCTCAGGATGTCCCAAAGCTCTTTACAGCCAATGAAGTATTTTTTGAATTGTAGTCACTGTCATAATGTAGGATGACACAAACCCCTTCCATCACATCTGCATTGTTTTGTATCTCCATGGGAGAATCCAGTCCAGTCTACATGAATACAGTGATTACATCTCCAGGAATGGTTTCTCTTCTTAGCCTCAGACTGCACCTTCTGGAGTTAACTAAAGTTCTACCTTATTACCCTCCCTGCATCTTCTCTGTTTCTGCTGCCCCTTTGTGGAAGCGTCTACGGTACAGGATCAGCTGATGACACCCAACATTACCTCTCCACCACCTCTCTAGACTACAGCAAACTATTAGACTGTCTAACAGACAGCTAGTATTGGCGGAATCACAAGCGTTCCTGAAATTAGCATGAGGAAGGGTGAATGCATCACTTTGAGCCACAATCATCAAGGGAGCTCCATTGCCACAGTTTCCATCTCCAGCCTGCCACGAGCTCAGGTTAAACCAGACCATGGAACACCTCAGCATCCTGTTCAACCCTGAGCTGAGCTTCAAACCCTGAATCCTAACCATCACCGAGACTGTCTTTTTCCAGTTGAGTAACAATGACAACGCCTTCTCCTACCTGTCCTCCTCCACACTGACACTCATATTCATGTCTTTGTAATCTCTGGCCATATTTATTCCAATGGCCTCCTATCCTCCACAAACTCCAACTCATGCACAATGACTCCACCTTTATTCAGTGCTAAGTTTTGTTCACACATCACCCCCATTTTTACTGTTCTACATTGGCTCCTTGTTTCCTATCACTCCCCACCACCACCCACTTCACGTTCCTCCACATCCTGTCCCTCTTCCTTTATTTACCACTGCCTCCAACCTTATATATTCCATTCTGTCTTTGGTTCCAGACTCTGGTTGTTTCCCCATCACGTCTCTGAACTATTGGTGGCAGAAGAGTCTTCAGTTGCCCTGGTCACACTTTCTGGATCTCCCACCCTAAACTCCTTTGTTGCTCCACTTCTCTGTTCCTCCTTTAAAAACCTTCTCAAATACACCTCTTTGTTCATGCTTATCATCATCTGGTCTCTCCATCCATGGCTTAGCCTCCCTTGCCTTGTTTATTTCCATTTGTGAACCTCATTGATATATTTTGCTACATTTAAAATATAAGTTATTGTTGTTAATGATGGCACTAATGGAACTTTAATTGTATAAAACACTTTTTTTTAGCATTTATACATGAGGGATCCAAATAATGACACTGTTCCAGGGACCCTCTTTTTGAACTTTTGAAAGATGGTATGAGCCACTCAAAGAAAACAATGCTCTCGCTACATAAAATATTTTTATTAATGCAGAGAAACAGAAATAATATCAAGATTAATCAATTATACAGTTCCTTCTTTGTAAGAACACACAAAATTTCCCAAATACAGAGAATTTAGATGTACTTTGGTGACAGCCTAAGTTTAGACACCCTGGAGTGTGTCTGGGGTACCACTGGAGTATAACCAACTAAAACTGTGTAGCCTTCCTATCTCTCCTCCTCCCCAGGAGGTCAAGCAAATACTTAGGGGGCGAATTTCTGCAGTGGGTCTCCCGACTGTCTGCTGTAACTTTGGTAGCAGAGCCTTGGAAACCCCGGAAAATGGCGTAAATACTGGAGAAGCCCCATGGTTCCTCTCCTCAACCCCCGACCAAGTCTATATGTGTATAAAGTGTAATCTGATAAAGTGTTTGAATTATGAGCCTCACTAACTGCATGCTGCCTGTAGATTCCTACTGCAAGGATATTACACCTCTACGGATATACTCCTTTTGTTTTTTTTGTGCAGAACAAAATACACGATCCCAGCGGTTAAACACACAATAATTGTGACAATTGCTGCAATCCAAGCCTTCTCCGGTCTATTGTTGCCTTTTGAGTGCTCAACCAAAGGCACAAGGAAAGAAACCTTGGCAACATTAGACATTTCCGAGGACTGATTGATTTTATCGTATGCACGGAGAGCGAAGTAGACCGTTGCCCCATTTTGCATGTCAGTATTCTGAGGAATAATTGTAACTGTTTCCCTGGAGCCATATGGTTGTGGATTCATGCTGGCCAAATTAACCAGGGCAGCTTGTGAGAAATGGTCCCGCAGCTGTAGTAGGCTGCCACTCATTCTCATCTCATAGTGAGACGCTAAGAAAAGAGGAAATAAAAAACATTGGAAATAAATGAGTGTATTCACACATGATTGAAAAAGCACACAAGATCCTTTATTTCATAAATAGAGGCACAGAGTACAAGAACAAGCTATCCTTTAAGTCTCAGCTGGAGTATTGCATCCAATTCAGGGCAGCACACTCGATGAAGGACGTCAAGGCCTTGGCGAGGGTACAGAGGAGAATTACCAGGATGGTCCTGGGGATGAGAAAGTGCAGTTATGTGAAGAGATTTGAGAACCTGTGAGCAGAGAAGGTTAAGGGGAGATTTAACTGAGGGGTAACCTGATAGAGGCTTCTAAGCTGATTCAAGGATTTGATGGGGTAGATGTGGAGAAGATGTTTCCACTTGTGGGTGAAGCAGCCATAAATATAAGATAGTCATTAATAAATCCAATAGGGGATTTAGGAGAAACTGTTTGACCCAGAGAGTGGTTAGAATGTGGAACTCACTATCACAAGGAGTAGTTGAGGCAAACAGCATAGATGCATTGAAGTGGAGACCAGATAAACACATGAGGGAAAGAAACTATAAGGATATGTTGCTGGGGTTAGATGAAGAGTGTTGGGAGGAAGCTCATGTGGAGGCATTTGTGACCTGCTGAAAGCCCTTCTGCCCCTCCGCCTGCTCCCTCGTTGAGCAGCTGTCATCCTCTGTGTTGCCTCTGCTCATTCCCCTTGTCATGCTACAGGCCAAGGGGGATGGAAACTACAGCACCCATGACTGGGAATGAATGGTCTGAGCAGAAACTTTGAAGTCAAAACCAAGGCCTTCACCACGAGCAACACCACTCCCTGCAGATTTAACCAACTATAAACAGCAGTACAAAACTGGCAGCACTTCTACAAACTCAGCAGGAGCCAGTAGAAATCAGTTACCAACTAAACTGAGAGTAGCCTTTAAACAAGGCTGATGGGTGGTGGGGGGTGGGGGGTTGGTGGTGGGGTGGGGTGGTAGTGGGGGGTGTTTCTTACTGCTGTTGAATGCATGTTCAGCTGAGCAAGTTTAAGAGAGGGCGTTATCTGGGGAGTTGAGGTTGAAAATGGCGGTGCTAGAGTCAAATCAGTGTTTCACATCAACTGACGTCACAATATGCCTACTCTGGACACTTCTGGTGCGTGCTAACGCCCTCACCAAAATGATGTCTGCTGTGGGCTGTGCCCAAACTGCCTCTGATTCTTGAAAGTAGCTGAACCCAATCCTATCGCCATAAACCACTGTAGATTGCACTGAAAGGGTGTTCACAAATGGACAAATATTGGGATAGTAATAATGTAAAAGGCAGAGAGGGGCAAGAGTTTCTCGAGCGTGTTCAGGGGAGAATTATTTTGATCAGTATGTTTCCAGTCGAATGAGGAAGGAGACATTGATGGATCTGGTTCTGGGGAATGAGGTGGGTCAAGTGAATCAAGTGACAGTAGGGGAACATTTAGGGGACAGTGACCATAGCATCATAAGGTTCAGATTAGCTATGGAACAGGACAAGGAGCAATCCAGAATAAAGACAAATAATTGTTAGAGGGCCAACTTCAATGGAGTGAGAATGGATCTGACCCAAGTGAATTGGAATCAAAGATTGGGCTGCTTTAAAAGAGGAGATTGTTCAGGTACAGTCAAGGTACATTCCCACGAAGGGGAAAGGTAGGGCAAACAGATCCAGAGCTCCCCAGATGACAAAAGAGATAGAGACTAAGATGAAGCAGGACAAGGGTGCATATGACAGGTGTCAGCTGGAGAATACCAGGCTGAATATAGAAAGTTCAGAAGGAAAGTGGAAAAAGAATTGAGAAGCAAAGAGAGAGTATGAGAAGAGACTTGCGGCTAACATAAAAGAGAATCTAAAAGTCTTCTATAGACATATAAATAGTAAAATGGTGGTAAAATGGGAGTGGGGCCAATTAGAGACCTAAAAGGGGATTTAGGCATGGAGGCAGAGGGCATAGCTGAGGTTCTAAATGAGTACTTTGCATCTGTCTTAATTGAGTCAAGAGGTCAGGTGACCTTATCCTGTACTGTCAATACACTTGGAACTACAAGGACTCTGACTCAATCTTCATGTCTGGATCAGCCTTGGAGAAGGCATAGAAATATAAATGATACATTCTATGATAATGGCGACGTCGCGCCAAACTTTTGGGTTAACAATGGAATGGCAGACATGGTATCTCCAAATTCAAACTCAAATGAATGGGTGTGAAAAAACTCCACTTTATCAAAATGGAATGAAAATGGGAGACACCCAGACCCCATTGTCTAACAATGGCCCCACCATCAGACACCATTTATAAGGACAATGGTAAAGAGAAGCCATGGTCACATAACAGAAATCAGGGGTCTGATAAGGCACTTAATAAAAGTGTATGTTGGGCAGACAAAAGCAGAACCAGAGGGAGAAATTCCATCTGCCTCAACGGAAGAAGGAGGACCCTGCCTAAGAACACCATTTTTAAACTACAAGTGGGCAGTGTCTGCAAGTGGCCTTGAACTCCATACCTGAGAAATTGTACCAGGGTTTTCAACATTGAACTGTGATGAAGATACAACAAAACGAAATCTGGAACATGGCATTCATTCTCCTGAAACTTTCCAAGTTTTGTCTTCAGTGAATCAGAAAAAAGGAACATAGCACCATTGTTTAAATTTTCACCCAGGGAAAAACTGAACCCTTTGGTTGAAGGGAAAAGAACCAGAGGACACTGATTTAAAGTGATTTGCAAAAGAAGCAACAGCGACATGAGGAAAAACTTCTTTACGCAGCGAGTGGCTAGGATCCGGAATGCACTGCCTGAGACTGTGGTGGAGGCAGATTCGATCAAGGCTTTCAAAAGAGATCTGGATAATTATCTGAAGAGAAACTATTTGCAGGGCTACGGGGGAAAAGGCAGGGGGAGTGGGACTAGATAAGTTGCTCTTACAGAGAGCCAGCACAGACATGATAGACTGAATGGCCTCCTCCTGTGCTGTAATCATTCTATGATTCTATGATTCTTTGATAAATTTTTGTGGCGAATGCAGCATTGCTTTTACCCACGTATTTCCTGTAAACGTGTCCTTTTGTGGCTCTCTCCTCTCCCTTAAGACGTCCCTTAAAATCTACTTGTTTGATGAGGTTTTTGGCATCTGCCCTTTGATAATGGTCCTGGGAAACACCTTGGAGTGTTTTACTACACTAAAGACACTATATCAATGAAGGTTATTGTTGTTGCATGTCGGAACATAATTCTCAACCTCAGGTGTTAATTTCAACTCCTTGTACACCCATTTCATTGCCTGTTGTTCTTCTTCAGTATTTTCCTCAGCCACATTCTAACAAATTGATGAACGATCTCGGACCTGAAATTTTAACTGTTTTTCTCTCTACAGTTGCTGCCAGACCTGCTGAATATTTCAAGTATTTTCTGTTTTTATTTCATATTTCCAGCAACTGCAATATTTTGCTTTTGACATTTTTGGTGCACTACTTTGTCCATTCTGCAGTGTCAGAGAAACTATATTTCAAATGAAACATTAATCTGCCTCTTCAGTTGGATAGCAATATGCAGTGGGACTATTTGATGAAGAGTAATGGAGTTCCCCAGGTGTTCTGACCAACAGTTAACCCTCCACACTACCAAGACTGGTCATTTATCTCCCTGCTGTTTGTCAAGCTTTGCTATGCACACAGCTCATGTCATACACTATAAATAATTCCTCAAACCAGAACTGCCAATGCCTCTAGTTTGTCTGCCAAATTCACCATACTTGATCTTCAATATTTCTTGGTCCCTTTCTTCCTGTGGGTAAGTACTTTTCTTCTGTGTGTGTGATACATCTTCTGGTCATCAACATTCATCAACTATCTGTTCAATTCACTCCTAGAGAGAAAAAATTCCTTCTAAGTAACTTGAACTCAGTAACAATTACCTGCTCCATGATCATAGTCTTCTCCTGGTGCTGTCCATTCCAGCTCAACTTTATTTTGAACTATTGTTGCTAGTAGGTCTGTGATTCTACATGGTGGAAAGTCAAAAATAGGTGTTCCTGAAGGAACCGATATTGTTCCTCCTGCTTGGACCCTGCTGAAGTCATCTAATTTAGCTTCAAGGTCATCCACATTGACTGGAACTCTTGGTAGATTTGTGTGAATTTTGCCTAATTAAAAAGAAAGACATGTATCTCTTAGATTCAAGCTACATAGACTTAACTAGCCTGTTAACAAATTGTACATAGCGTCATGACAGCACAGAAGGAAGCTATTCGGCCCATTGAGTCCATGCTAGGTCTTGGCATAAAGGACTTGCTTGTAATTTCCCTCAGGACAAGTTTCTGATCTTGGATAAACAGTGTTGGGAGTTGGAGATTAGTGATAGTCATAGAGGGAGGGATAATCGCAGCTTGATCCACCCTTGGATTCTCTTATAATTAGGGAACAACCAACAAAGGCCCAAAGATCTAGTTTATTCTGACTTTTTCCTCTTTACTATTTTATCCGGACTATCTTCTTCCTCTAAATCAAAAAGCTAAATACTGCAGATGCTAGAAATCTGAAATAAAAACTTAAAATGCTTGGAGACACCCAGTAGGTCAAGGAGCACATTCTGATGAAAGGTCATGGACTTGAAACATTAACTCTTTTTTTTCCCCACAGATGTTGCTACGTAAACCTTCCAGATAGTTCCATGTACACTTTTATGGGACAAAGTTATTTTTATAATACTGTAAATGCTCAGATGGGATTGTAAGATATACTGGTGTTGATTATTAGTATTAAAGAATCTTAACAACAAATATTTGACCATGATTTGTAAGATCCTACTGTCTGCTATGGTTCAAAATTAGCTGAAGTACATCAAAATCTTACTGTGATGACTGTCCCAGAATTGATGCATATAGATTGTGAACTAGAATAAGCTAGTTGGCATTATATAAGAGCCATATAATAATGAGGTGGAGTTGTTAGGTTCAAATGCACTTTAGAAAGTCACACAGTTATAGTAGTCTTTTATTACAGCAAGGATCAATGCCAAGAAGAAATTTACTGCAATGTAAATAAGGAAATATGTTTCTTTTGCAATAAATATTTGAAGAAATAAGATATCAAAGGCATACACTTCAAAGGGTTGCAGATAACAGAAACACCTAAGCTGATGACATAGGATCTGGCAACAGGGAATAAACCTCATGCGCTTTTCCAGTTAGTTTGCTTTGTAGTAAAAGTGACCAGGTCTCAGCTGGCCATTTTAGCTGCCTTGCCAGTTTCTCAAAGGACACAAAAAATCCTTCTACGGTCTTCCTCATTGAATTTTGGAATTAATTGAGCTAATTTTGACAATTCTGTATCCAGACCTGGATTATGCTCCTCCATATTGGCCATGCTTTCACTGGGGTTAACTAGGCCACCTAGTTAACTCAAGCTGCTTCAGCTCTCTTTGCATTCTTTCTCGAATATTCTTTCTCTCTCTCTCTCTCCTCTCTCTCTTGTTCCTTCTCCTGTCTTTCTTTTTCTTCACGTTCCTTCTGGAAAGCTCTTTCTCCCTCTCTCTTTCCTCAAATTCAAGTTTCCTCTGTTCCAGTTGTATCTTTGTTCACAATACCCTGTCGGAGTCTGCTTCTAACCCTGTTTCTGCTTCTTCAGATTCAAATGAAAAATGGTTGACCACTAGTCTTAGGAGTTCAAACTTCCTAGCCTTGCCACATACAGTGATCCCACACTGCTCAGCCATTTTCCTCAACTCCTCCATAGACACTGCTTTTAACTTATCCCAAATTAGTTCACCCTGGCCTGGGGAGCTACTAGCTTCAGCTGCAGACATGTTAGTATTCAATCACACACAACCACAAGAAAACCAGTATTAATGTTGCTGTTTTTTGATTGGGAACAATTTGGCTTCCCACTTCCAATTTCTCTCGTTTGTCTGTGGGTAAAATTCCAGATGCAAGCACCCAAATTTCTGTTATGATGAGGTGAGAAAGAGGTCTAGTGTTCCCTTTCAGCCTTCCCCTGGTCTTACTGTAACAGAGTTTTATTTTCAAACACACAGTGTTTTTTTAGCTCCCCCTTTGGTGAATCCTTGTTCACTGCTTTCCGATTATAAGGCAGAGAAACCAGCACAAACAGGTCTTCTTGGGTATAAAGAAGAAAGATTGAAATTTATTAAACTTAAACTTAAACTCTAATTCAGTTGATGCCTATGGATACATGTCACACCCACGCTAGCATGCATAGGTGATACACACATGCAGATAAAGACAGAAAAGAGCAGAAGAAAAATAGAGTGGAAAAGTTTGAGGCGATATCTGAAGAGGGTTTTTTGTTATTGTACTTCGAGCTCACTGTAGAGTCTTTGATTGTAGGTAGATCTTGCTTTTCGTTGGGGCCCAGTATTCTTCTTAAACCTTGTTCACTGTAGGAGACTTTTCTCTCTTGGGGTTCATGTGTTTTCAGAGGGTTTTGGAGTTCCGTGAGAAAGAGATGGGAGCAGACAGGAGACGCTGTGGTGAGCCAGCCAGGCAAGGTCTTTTCAATCCAGGAGTAAACAGCTTTCTGCAGACTCTCAGTTCAAACTGCACAATTCAGAAAAAAACCCAGACTGCCAAGCAGGTTAGTCATGTGTCTAACTGGTTTGACCACATCTGTTTGTGGATTGTATTGGAGCAGGGGATAGCTCCTTTGTTCCAAGCACTGTCTGTTAATATGCAAAAATGACTTTCCAGCCAGGGGCTTGGCAACCCCTTGTCACAGGCCTTCTCTTCTTCCCAGCAACAATTTGAAATTTAATGTCCATGTGGTGAAATTAATGTGCCTCATTCTTGGCAGGTGCGGGTCTGCACAACATGGAGGGAGTGAATGTTTGAGGATGGGGTGCCAATCAAGCGGGCTGCTTTGTCCTGGATGGTGTCGAGCTTCTTGAATGTTGTTGGAGCTGCACCCATCCAGGCAAGTGGAGAGTATCATCATACTCCTGACTTGTGCCTTGTAGATGGTGGGCAGGCTTTGGGCAGTCAGGAGGTGAGTTACTTGCCGCAGGATTCCTAGCCTCTGACCTGCTCTTGTAGCCACGGTATTTCTATGGCTACTCCAGTTCAGTTTCTGGTCAATGGTCACCCCCCCAGGATGTTGATAGTGGGGGATTCAGTGATTGTAATGCCATTGAATGTCAAGGGGAGATGGTTAGATTTTTTCTTTTTGGAGATGATCATTGCCTGGCACTTGTGTAGCGCAAATGTTACTTGCCACTTATCAGCCCAAGCCTGGATATTGTCCAGGTCTTGCTGCATTTCTACACGGACTGCTTCTATATCTGAGGAGTCGGGAATGGTGCTGAACATTGTGCAATCATCAGCGAACATCCCCACTTCTGACTTTATGATTGAAGGAAGGTCATTGATGAAGCAGCTGAAGATGGTTAGGCCTAGGACACTACCCTGAGGAGCACTGCAGTGATGTCCTGAAGTTGAGCTGATTGATCTCCAGCAACAACAACCATCTTCCTTTGCACTAGGCATGACAACAACCAGCAGAGAGTTTTCCTCATGATTCCCATTTACTCCAGTTTTGCTAGGGCTCCTTGATGTCATATTCGGTCAAATGCTGCCTTGATGTCAAGTGCAGTCACTCTCACCTCACCTCTTGAGTTCAGCTCTTTTGTCTATGTTTGAACCAAGGCTGTAATGAGGTCAGGAGCTAAGTGGCCCTAGACTGATGGGGTGGTAATTGGCCAGGTTGGACTTGTCTGGCTTTTTGTGTCCAGGACATACCTGGGCAACTTTCCACATTGCCGGGTAGATGCCAGTGTTGTAGCTGTACTGGAACAATTTGGCTAGGGGAGCGGCAGGTTCTGGAGCAAAGGTCTTCAGTACTATTGCCGGAATATTGTCAGGGCCCATAGCCTTTGCGGCACAGTGGCGCAGTGGTTAGCACCGCAGCCTCACAGCTCCAGCAACCCGGGTTCAATTCTGGGTACTGCCTGTGTGGAGTTTGCAAGTTCTCCCTGTGTCTGCGTGGGTTTCCTCCGGGTGCTCCAGTTTCCTCCCACATGCCAAAAGACTTGCAGGTTGATAGGTAAATTGGCCATTATAAATTGCCCCTAGTATAGGTAGGTGGTAGGGAAATATAGGGACAGGTGGGGATGTGGTAGGAATATGAATTAGTGTAGGATTAGTATAAATGGGTGGTTGATGGTCGGCACAGACTCGGTGGGCCGAAGGGCCTGTTTCAGTGCTGTATCTCTAACTAACTAACTATCCAGTGCCTTCAGTCATTTCTTGATATCATACAGAGTGAATCAAATTGGCTGAAGACTGGCATCTGTGAGGCTGGGGACTTCATGAGGAGGCCGAGATGGATCATCAACTTGGCACTTCTGGCTGAAGATTGTGGGATGTGCAAGGATCAGTTCTGGGGCCTCAGCTACTTACACTCTATATTAATGATGAAGAGAGGGTAATACATTTAAGTTTGCTGATGATACAAAGCTTAATGGAAAGGTAAGCTGTGGGGAGGACATAGAGAGGCATGTTAAGTGAATGGGAAACAAGATGCCAAATGGAGTATAATGTAGGGAAGTGTGAAGTTATTCACTTTGGTCATATAAATAGAAAAGCAGAATATTTTTTAAAAGGTGTGAAACAGGTAAGTGTTGTTGTTCAGAGAGACTTGAGTGTACTCATACAAGGAACACGCTAAGTTAACATGCAGGTGCAGCAGGCTATTAGGAAGGCAAATGGCATGTTGGCCTTTATTGCAAGGGCATTGGAGTACAGAAATAAAGAAGTCTTACTAAAATAGTACAGGGCATTGGGGAGACCGCACCTGAAATACTGTGTGCAGTTTTGGTCTCCACATTTAAGAAAGGATATACTTGCACTGGAGGCAGTGCAGCAAAGATTTACTAAATTGGTCCCTGGGATGAGGGGGTTGTCCTATGATGAGAGGCTGAGTAAATTGGGTCTATAATCTCTGGAGTTTAGAAGAATGAGAGGCGATCTAATTGAGACATACAAGATTCTGAAAGGGCTCAATAGGGTAGAAGCTGAGAGATTGTTTCAGCTGGTCAGGGAATCTAGAACACAGGGACACAGTCTCAGGACAAGGGGTCAATCATTCACAATTGAGATGAGGAGAAATTACTTCACCCAAAGGGTTGTGAATCTTTGGAATTCTCTACCCCAGAGGGTTGTGGATGCTCCATTATTGAATACATTTAAGGCTGGGATAGATAGAGTTTTGATCTCACAGAGAATCAAGAGATATGGGGAGTGGGCAAGAAAGAGGAATTGAAGCCCAAGATCAGCCATGATCTTATTGAATGGCAGAGCAGTCTCGATGGGCCATACTTCTGCTGCCATTTCTTGTGTTCTTGCACTTTTATACTCAATTCCCCTATTTTTCTATGTCATGAACACATGTCATCCTGAGGACTTTTAGATCTCATCATGATGCAATTAGGATTACATATTTGCAATCTCCTGATGAATATGAATAGACTTGGTACCAATATCTCATCTACACTGCATTTAAGGGGTTATTAAATAATTATCTCATTAATTGATTTAATAAATAGGATATGCTTATTTAATAAATAAGCATTATCTGTGTTTCCTACTTCATCCAACTTGTATTTGAGGTAAAGAATGTATGACAATATTCTATAGTATCTCCACATAAAGGCAATAACGATATTTGACAATATCTTATACAAGACCAACACTGTCTGCTCATTATCACTTTCCCTGCATAAGAGGCATGAACCCCAACAGAAAATGTCTCAGTAAATGCACCTTTTTTTGAAGCTAACATGTTCAGGGAGTGTACAAAGTTGGTTGACATCGGTAACACAGAATGGCACAGCTCTCTATCGGTAAGAGAAGTGACACACATCAGATCATTCCTCCTCCCCACCATCCCCTGTACCATTATTTACCTTGGGACTTTATATGGGCTTTTAGGAGTGATATAAATTCTTGCGCTTTATTATGAGAAAACATGAGCATTATGTAAGTTATCTGGGCAGCTGCAGATAAGAACCCAGACAAATAGCATTCAGTTCAAATAGCAAACTTACAACTCATTGTTCACCCTGACACAAAACCCTCACCACTGTTGTGGCATCTCTACATAATCTCCTTTGACATTGCCGAGTATTTATTACCATTTTCAGTGTATCCTGGTAAGTACAGAGTATTTCCTGCTATTCGGATTGTCATCTTTGTAGTCCCTTTCTTTCCCTGTGCACGCACTTTAAGGCTGTATCTTCCATGTCCAGTAAAGTTGTGGAAATACTTAGTGTAAATACCATCATTCCTGACAATATCAGCACCTAAAGGCAAGAAAGGGTAAAAAGCTGTAGACTGAGTGGAGCATGGAATACTAATACTGCACTAAGGTTAGCACGTGTTAAATCCCACAAAATGGAAGCTCCTGCAAAGTAAAATGATCAGGGCAAGACATACTTTCAAAACTCAGAACTCTTTCCTTGTTCTATGAATTACTATATCTGTGATGCTTCGATATTAACATGAAGGCAGCTGTTGAGCTGGGTGGTGGTGGGGGTGTGGGGTTGGTTAAATTGTATGGGGAAACCCAGAATTCAACTCAGTGGCCCTTGCAACTCCGAGCTGCACAGTGAGCGTGATGTGCACCTGTATGAGGCAATGAGCAAGGGCAACACTCAGATTCAATAATGCTTCACTGAAATTACTGCTGGGTATAGTCAGGATTAAGAGGGAAATACTTTTCCCTCGCAATGGCAGGAAGAAACCTTCTCTCACCATGAAGACATGGTTGGAGGCAGCTGAGGAGGTGACATGTTCAGGCCATGGGTGCAATGTAGGAGGTGGTTTAATGGCCTTACCAGGTCAGGAAAAGTGAGTACATTTGTTGATTCAACTACATCTGTGGTTTAAGCCCCCACCCACTTTCACTCTGATTTGTCAAGCATTCTCCATCACATCAGTCTTCCCACCTGCTCAACTTTCAGCAGCACCCAGCCTTCACTTTCTAGTCATTTCACCACTTCCCCATTTATCTATTCACAGTTGGAACTCACACCAATCCTTATGAAACATGATGCATGTGTCTCATAAGTCATCCTCACCAAATGCATTGCATCCATCAGGTGAACACCTAACCTCACTCAGGTCTGTTCTTTGCCCCTTGTAGGAGACAAAGCACAAGGACAAGGGACAGGACTTGAGGTGGGTCTCCACAAATAATCCAGCTCACTGAAGCAGAAGAGAATGCCTTGGGGATAGGTGGCACATCTGTGCCTCACCCAATTGGAGATGGGGAGACAGGGAACTCACAGATAGCTGGTGACAGAATTACAAAGATCTCTGTCACACATACGCTGGACGTATTTCATCAATGACTGAATGATGAGAAGACTGAGGTCATTATCAAGATTGTGACTTTTCCACGACAAAATCATAAGTATTTCTTTTGTCTTCCATAGCCTGCACATGTACAGCATCGCTGGATATCTATGAGGATGATTCCTCAAAGAAACTCAATTCTTCTGCAGGTTCACCCTCACGGGAGGTAAAGTGGTACAACAGCACAGATACTCACTTCAGTGAACCTGTTTAGAGAGATGATTGGATTTTCACCTGTTAATTCTAGTTCATGAGTGAGCACAAGCAGACAATTGTGGTAGGCACAGCTGTGAGAGAAGACTGTGTCAAGTCACACAATCCTCTCCAAGCTCTACTCAGCTGGACATAGATGCTGAACCCTGGGGTCTATTGTTGAGAAGGAGAATACTAGAGTTACATCAGGAACGTAGCCAGGTACTGACAGACATGCCAAGCATGCTCTCCACAATAGCAGAGAGGATGGAGGAGTTCAACTCACTCACTAGTGTCAAGAAGGCAGCTCACCACCATCTTCTCAAGGGCACTTAGGGATGGGCAATAAAATGCTGGACTACCCAGCAATGCCCACATCCCACGAATGAATAAAAAAAATGATCGGCTGAATGAACAGCCATCGGCTGTTTCTGTGCTTTAAGTACTATATAATATGTAAGGCGCAAGAAGATGAAGTATCAACAAAAGCAAATGTTTCTTTTCAGTACTTTGAACTGTTAAATAAAAAATCAGAGTTACTGTTGTTGTTTGGCATGAGCTTATTTGCATTATGGTTAGGGAAGGATGTCATTGGGGGTCATTTATGAGGCAGTTTAATGCTCAGCTTCAAATGTACTATGGAACGAGGGAAAGAGAAAAGGGCAGACTCTCCTGCCTCCCCTCATTAAGGTTCTAGATAGGAATTGTTTCCCTGAAGTGCACTCTTTTTGGTCATCCTCAGGAAATCAGTGATAGCTTATCCCAGGCAAATTACATGGCGTATCTTGGATTTAGATATTGGGACATTCTAGCTTGGGATGAAGCTCGACAAAAACCACCGCATCTCTTTCCACACCTGCTTTGCAATGGCACATTCTAGAAGGAAGTGGGCAACAGTCTCTTCCCCACCACAGCTACCTCGAGGGCAGCATGCGGAGGCAGTTTTTAATCAAGGTTCATCCCAAGCAGCTCGGTAACACAGGAGTCTGTGTTCTACGGGCTGTTCCCAGGGACGCACACCGACATTAACATAAACTGCTACTGGAGGACCATCAATTCAGTGAAAGATACTCTTTGGTCTGCCCGAAACTTGCTGGTCTTCCAGTGCAAAAAGTTGTCCACGACTGAGTGTTGCAGACTGGCACATTCCAAGGTCCAGGACTACGTGCTGAGGGATGCACTAAAGCTTGAGGCAGACTCAATGGGGAAAGACCACTGTGTAAGGTCCTCCCGCCATAGTGAACCGAGGGTCTGGACCCATGGCTGTATACACCAAATATGGTTTTGCTGTAAAATGTACATGGCATGTAAAATGGAATGGAAGGGTTGTGAGGCAACTCACTCCTGTATTGAAGTAAACTGATTTCTTTTGCACTTTCTGGAATGTCAACTTGGTGCTGTTTTGAACTGTTTTGTAATGTATTTTTTTTTTTACAGATTTTTATGAATAAAGTATATTTTTTGGGGGAAAAAATTGGGACATTCTAGCTGATGAGGCAGATTAGCAGCCATAACGTCCTGATAAACTTTAATAATTTGAGGGGGTGGATGCTTTAAAAAAAAAAGAAAACAGACCTGACCTGGAATTCTTCAGCCTGTTCCCGGGATCCCTGCAGGCCACAGCACTTTATTCAGCAATCCTGCCCTGAGGCAGCCAGCTAGCCAATGAACCAGAGAATGAGGCAGGAGGCTGGGAAAACTTGCTCATGCCTCATTCACCTTGCTGTGGGGGCCTGTACTTTCTGCAAGCACAGGTCAATGCTTGCAGAAAGTACAGGCCCCCAGCAATGTTGCCTGACCGGGAGGGAGAGCAGATATGGAATGCTGAACATCCTGAGCCATCCAAAAGGATCAGAGGCTGTACCCACCGATCCTGGGAGCTTGCTGCGACATCACAAAAACAATTTTGTCCCCCTCATCTTCAATTCTGACCTGGACCCTCAGGTGGGCCCCACTTCCATCAGTTATTCAAGAGATATACCTGGTGATATCAGGCAAATTTCTGCCGATGCAACACCAGGTCCTGACTGAGGGCAGGGGCACAGGACTCCCTAATGTACGAGGTGTCACCAGTCCTCAGTCATGCCTCATTCCTTATTTTAATGCATTGCTAGAGTGAGGGGAGGCACCACTCTCACAAGGCCAGATTATTGGATCAGTAATGAAAAATGCAAAGACCTGCCAACGCGAACCCATTCATAAAGCCTTTCTGTACTTTCTTAGGAATACTTTCTATGGAAAGGAAAATTATATTGGATATATTTCTGATACTTATAAGTATACATTCTATTTCACAGGGTCATGTTATGAATCCTACCTAGGCCGTCATCAGAAAGATCCTGTTCAACTGGAGACCCAGTCGGACATTCAATAATAGCTGTTGCATTCACAAACAGGACCGGTAAAAATCCCTGACTGACTTCTGCATAGATTATCATCGGGCTAAATGAATCCTTTCTGCTGATATACGCATTGACAGTGACTGGGGGAACTTTCTCATCTGCTGCTCGGGATGTTACTGTGATGGTTATAACCTGTTCGGTTCCAGGATTCAGGATACTGTACATCCAAGGTCCTGTCTGGGAAACAAATATTCAATGTTAATTGTAGGACAGGTAGGAGCTCCCTCAATGACTTGTTCCATACAATTCAGGAAAGTCCCAAATTCGATTGCTGACTGAGCTGATCTCCACTGAGGATCTACATTTGGCTTCAGTGCCACATGGTGAGGAGGGAAGGAATGGTCAGGACATCTACTCCTAATTGTTATCCAGAAAACATCGCTAGAACCTTTCTGTGTGAAAGTAATGAACTGAGGATTAGACTTAATTGTGATGCCTCCCATGTGTTAAGTCCCAAGGCTGTCATCCAAATTGAATGAATGTTTCTTCGTACCCAGCTTTCTCACCAATGCACTGGAAGCTGTACCATTCAGAAGTGATACATTTCACAATGTGGGAACAGCCAGGAAAAGAAACCATTTGCTTTATTCCATTTGGACTGTGTAATCAACTGGTTAATGACAGAGAACACAAGAAAGACTGTTGTAGGAAATTAGATCTTATCTGAATAGAGGAGGGATGGCAGTAAGCAGGCTGCACTTAGACAATAGTACCAGGAAAAAAGGTTAGATTGATAGGTAATAGACTGCAAAACATGAAGAATTGAAGGATGTATTTTGATCCATACCTGGGCAGTTCCATTAATCTTCAGACGAGCTGTATGTACAGTTTTATCAATCTCAAAGTCACTGTTGTTGTACATCTTTCCACTGGGGTCTTTTGCAAACACATCTGGTGTCTGCATCTCCCACATAATTACAAAAAACGTGTCGTTCCCAACAGTCTTATCGATAAAAACTGTACCATTCAACCAACTGTTGGACACAATCCTTGTTCCAGAACTTTCAAGCTGGGACCAAACAAATAGAATTATTATACTTTACTGTGAAGCATGCGGTTGGCACAAGAATAATTGGAAATTCATTTCTCTGAAGGGTAATCAAACCTGAATTGACTGTTGACTAATGTCCCCATTTCCTGATACTAATCCAGTGAAGGCATCGATTAATCCATTTGTATCTACATGATCAGTGGCAGCAAACTGTAAACCCCCTAAAGAATGAAAAGGAAAATATATTATAAACATAGATAAAGCTCATGGCCAATGCCAGTTAAGAACTAAATTAAGAAATAGGCATCATGGATTTCTGCAATGTGACAGAAACTGCCCAATGAAAAGCCATTGGAAATAAAACTATTAAACATCTTAGTCCTGATTTTAATCCAACCCATCCAGTGTAACAATGTGTGGAGGATTTGGGCACTATTCACTCTGTTCCCACCACCCGCAATCTTAACAAGAGGTTTAACAGATCAGAAATATGCTCACGCATTATAGGAACATAAGTATTGCCCTGGGTTATATGATGGAGCTGTATAAAACGCTAGTTAGGCCACAGCTAGAGTACTGTGTACAATTCTGGTCGCCACACGATAGGGAGGATGTGATTGCATTGGAGAGGGTGTAGAGGAGATTCACCAGGATGTTGCCTGGGCTGGAGTATTTCAGCTATGAAGAGAGACTGGATAGGCTAGGGTTGTTTCTCTTAGAGCAGA
Organism: Heterodontus francisci; assembly: GCF_036365525.1. Taxonomy (NCBI): domain Eukaryota; kingdom Metazoa; phylum Chordata; class Chondrichthyes; order Heterodontiformes; family Heterodontidae; genus Heterodontus; species Heterodontus francisci. Next base: position 17,437,541 of record NC_090378.1, read on the forward strand.
GAAGGCTGAGGGGAGACCTGATTGAGATATACAAAATTATGAGGGGCATAGATAGGGTAGATAGGAAGAAGTTTTTTCCCTTAGCGGAGGTGTCAATAACCAGGGGGCATAGATTTAAGGTAGGAGGTTTAGAGGGGATTTGAGGAAAATTAATTTCACCCAGAGGGTGTTTGGAATCTGGAACATACTGCCTGAAGGGGTGGTAGAGGCAGGAACCCTCACCACATTTAAGAAGTATGTAGATGAGCCATAGCATACAAGGCTACAGGCCAAGTGCTGGAAAATGGGATTCGAATAGATAGGCTTGATGGCTGGCACGGATATGGTGGGCCGAAGGGTCTGTTTCTGTGCTGCATAACCCTACGACTCTATGACTAAGCCCTTGATCCTGTTCCACGATGGATGATGTGTATCCCAATCCAATCCAGCCACCTTGGCTTCATATCCCTAATACCCCTGGCTAACGAAAAGCTATCGATCTAAAATATTAAATTATTAATTGAGCTACCATCAATTGTTTTTGCAGGATGGAGTGGCACACTTCTATCACACTTCATTTAAAGAAGTATCTACTAACTTTTCTACTGAATGGCCTGCCTCTCATTTTAAGGTATGTCCTCTCGTCCTAGACTCACCCATGAACAGAAAGCGTTTCTCTTTATCCAGTCTATTAATTCCTTTCAAAGTCGTACAAAACCTCAATCAACTCATTCCTTAACCTTCTGTATTCCAGGGAATACAAATATGGGTTATTTAATCTCTCCTCATAATATAACTCTTGGTGAATCTGCACTATATTCCTTCCAAGGTCAATATATACTTTGCAATGTTTGATGCCCAGAACTGTAAACAGTTCTCCTGATGTGCTCTAATCATGGTTTTGCATAGCTGTAGCAAAACATTCTTCCTTTTATATTCTAGCCCTCTCGTTATGAAGTCTAACATTCAGTTAGTCTTTTTGATTATATTTTATACCTGAATACTGCATTTTAAAGACCTGTGTAAATGAACCCCAAAACCTCTTTGGGTTTCCACTGTTCCTAGCTTTTCACCATTAAAAGATACTTGGATCTGGCCCTTTTTGATCTAAAATTGATGACCTCACACTTACCTGCATTGAAATCTATCTGCTACAGTATTTCCCACTTACTTAATCTATCAATGTCACTTTGTAATTTTATGCTCCTGTCTATATTACTTACAATTAGTACAATGGATAACAAGCTGGCAATAAAACAGAAAACAGAGGATAGAGCTTAAGTAGTTACTCAGACTGGCAAAGATGAGAAGTGGGGCTGGATTTTAAAGCCCCTCCATCATTGGGAATAGTGGCATTGGGGGGGCAATGAAGATCGGTGCGGTGGAGGCCCGCCACCAACCCCGACAGCGGCAGGCCCTGGACCGATCTCTTGGTGACGGGGGCTCCATTTCAGTATGTAAACTAATTTACATACCTGATTTAATGAGGATCCTGTCACCTCCTTAATCGCCACACCAATCTTTATTCGGGTGGCCGACAGTGCCATGCCTTTGGATCCCCATTCGGGGAAACGTGGCGTGCCACCTGTGGGGAGGGGAGAGGAGGATTCTTTCTCTGCGCAGGAGGGGGGGAGCGGGATGACAACACTGCAGATTGGTCGGGGTGGGGTGGTGATGAGAAGGGGTAAAGGACAAAGGTGCCGAATTTTGGGGGGGGGGGCGGGGGGATAAAGTATTCTCAGTATAGGAATTATGGGGGTGGGGGGGAAAGGGCAGGAATGTTTTGAAATGCCAGTGGGGGGGTGGGGTGGGAAAATGCATGGAAAGGTCATTTAATTCTTTTCAGTGTAACTTACGTGGCCCATTAAATTTTAAATGTCCATTGAGGCCTGTAAGCCCTTTAAAAATGACACCGGCGCCTGTACATTGAAGGAGGGCGGGCACCATGGACATGCAAATGAGCCGCCGTGTTTGAAATTGCAGGGGCTCTGTAACGTGGGACCCATGCGCACTGGCCGCATTTTTTTACATGCGCCGCTAGTCTTCAAATGCAGCCCATGGTGTTCCACAAGGATCAGTGCTGGGACTGTTGCTCACTATTTACATAAACAATTTGGACTCAGGAATTGAAAGTACAATTTTAAAATAGGCAGACGACAACAAATTGGGGGCATAGTTAATGTTGCGTTGTTGGATTCCAGAGAAAGGGCATTCCAGAGAAAGTCTTAGACTCTGGTAAAGGTTAACTAACAACCCTTTATTATTTACAGTTATTACATACACTCTCCGCAAGACACCTTCATGCTGCTATACCTTCTTCTCAAGCCTATCTCATGTGACTGTTACATCATAACTCATACAGTGCAAGGTGTCACTTTCACAGTTTTCAGTATTAACCCTTTACATCCTTATGTTAGAGAAACTTCCAAGCCTGTTTGTGAAGAAGACACTGAGACCAGGATGCTTTGGTGGAGATTGTTTATTGCTTGCCACAGAACTTACTTCTGCTCTCCAAACAGCATCTACCAACCAGTATAATAAAAGCAAAATACTGCAGATGCTGGAAATCTGAAATAAAAACAAGAAATGCTGGAAATACTCAGCAGGTCTGGCAGCATCTGTGGAGAGAGAAGAAGAGTTAACGTTTCAGGTCAGTGACCCTTCTTCAGAACTGACAAATATTAGAAATGTAAAAGGTTTTAAGCAAGTAAAGCGGGGGGTGGGGAAAGAGATAACAAAAGAGCTGTTGATAGGACCAGGTCACAGAGAATAACTGACCAAAAGGTCATGGAACAAAGGCAAACGGTATGTTAATAGTGTTCTGAAAGACAGAGTGTTAATACAGAGAGAGTGTTAATTGACTGTAAAGCACAAAGCACTCCAAGCACAAACATTAAAATAAAAACAAACAGACAGTGGGTAGGCACAGTAGAAACAAACTAACCAAACTAAAATAAAAGCTAAAATAAAATAACCAAATAAAAAAGAAAAAAGTAAAAAAAGAAAAAATAACTAAACATAAAAAGGGGGGGGGGCCCCGTCATGCTCTGAAATGATTGAATTAAATGTTCAGTCCAGCTGGCTGTAGCGTGCCTAATCGGTAAATGAGATGCTGTTCCTCGAGCTTGCATTGATGTTCGCTGGAACACTGCAGCAATCCCAGGACAGATATGTAGGCATGAGAGTGGGATGGGGTGGGTGGGGGTGTTGAAATGGCCAGCAACCGGAAGCTCGGGGTCATGCTTACAGACTGAGCGGAGGTGTTCCGCAAAGCGGTCACCCAATCAACATTTGGTCCCCCCAGTGTAGAGGAGACCACATTGTGAGCAGCGAATACAGTATACTAAATTGAAAGAAGTACAAAGATTGCTGTCTTGGTTTTTCATTTCAATGGGTTGTAGTATTTCATTTGGTTTGGGTTTGTTCATCTTCATCTGGAACTAGCAGATGGATTACTAGCTGTTGCTTTTGTGGAATAGGAATGATATTCTTCCGATTCCTTCATATGTTCCCTTCATTCGTTCATATAACATGCGATTGCTGATAGTCCTCATGTTTATGGATTACTGTACCTTTTTGTTACAGGTCACACATCCAAATGTTTTGACCATTGTTTAATTTGGGTAAGCTTCTTGTTCGAAATGCCCTCTTGTAATTCCTGATTTGTTTCCTTCAGTAGGAGTTTTATTTTTTCTCGCACTTTCTCATATTCGTGACTCTTTAATCCAGGCATTAATTGTTGAGGCAATACTAGAAGTAGTTTCTTAACTTCCTTCCCATTAATAACTTTGCTGGTGATAATAAGGAATTGTTTACCTTTGTTTGCTTGACTTTGGCTACCTTTATAATCAACTGCAGTTTCAACCATGCATTCCTGCTCAGTTAGGAAAATTCTTGATTGCGTAAGACATCTGTATAAGGTCTCTGTCAGTTGTCTTCCTTTATGCTACAGAGTTACTTGGAATTTGCCTTTTACTCGCAGTTGCATCCCGCCTGGACTATGCAACTGTCTATCTGTTGGTTGCAGGTAATATCTCCACCTAAGCTTCTTGGTCAATCAATACCGTGACACTAGCCCTTGAGTCAAGCTTAAAATTCGTGAGGTGTCCGTTCACGTAGATGTCTGCTGTCTGGAAATCTTGGTCTGGATTACTGATTTCTCCCAAAAACTCTCCTGGTTCTTTTTCTTGTGAGTACTATATAGGCTCTCAGCAAGCCACCTAAGTTAGCATCCTCCATGCTGCTATACCTTCCTCTTCTCAAGCCTATCTCATGTGATTGTTACATCATCACTCATACAGTGAGAGGGGTCTCTCTAACTGTCTTCGGTATTAACCTTTTACATCTGTATGCTACAGTTAATACAGAGGAGGACAGCGACAAAATACAGGAAGCCATTCATGAATTGGCAGAATGGGGACGTAATTGGCAAATAAACTTCCATATAATTAAGTGAGGTGGTACATTTTAGTAGGAAGAGTAAGGAGGCCACATACTCTTTGGAAATGGCGTAGAGGACCAGATGGGTCTGGAGGTACAGGCATGCAGATCACTAAAAGTAGCAATGCAGATTAATGGGACCATTAAAAAACAAAGCACTGGGGTTTATTTCCAGAGGGATCGGATTGAAAAGCAGAGAAGTTATGTTAAACGTGTATAGAACCTTGGCCAGACCACACAGAGTACTGTGAACAGTTCTGGTCTCCAGACTATCAAAAGGATATAGATACACTGGAGAAGGTAAAAATGAATTACTAGCATTATATCAGATTGGAGAGATTATACCCATCAGGAAAGGCTGGGGCTTTTCCTCGAAACAAGAAAATTTTTCTCGAAACCAAACTGAGAGTTAAGATTATGAAAGGAATTTAATAAAGAATTTTTTTAAGATGTAGAAAAGATGGGCTGAAATTTATACTTCCGTCACCTTAATCGATGTAAACAATGGCAGTCTGCCCGCGTGGGCCCGATGTTGTGGAGCCGCTGCGGCAGTTCATTTAAGTAGCTGGGCGGATCACCCACCCCGATGACGTGGAAGGGGCATGCTGTCCGTCCCTGGCAATGGCATCAACCTCCTTTGCGCAGACGCTGACGCCATTTTTAAAGGGCTTTGAGCCCTACATTTCAATTTAAGTATTTAAAGCTAGATTGTTTTAAAAAAATTAAATAAATTGATCTTGACCTTCGCCACCCTTCTAATAACCATAGAATTAATTCCTTGCCCTCTCCCCCACCAAAATACTTAGTTTGTGCACCTGACCTTCCCTCCACAAAGTTCATAAAATGTGCACTGTAACCCTTCCCACCATCCTCTACACCAATGAAATGAGTTTGACCCCGCTACACCCATTCCTGCACTGAAAAACTTAGCTGCTCCCCCCTCCCCAAGAGTGTTGCACTTCAGATCCCCGTGGCGCGGGAGCGCCAAACACCAGCACCAATACCACTCCAGGACGGACGGCGGGAGCGCGACAGTAATTAATTCATTTATGTGAATTAATTTACATATTTAAATTGGGCTCCCATCGCCAAGCGGCAGGGGGCCGCCATGAGGCCTCGCTGCCACTGGCAATGTTGGGCCGGGCCGGGTGTCGTGGTTCATGGTGGAACTCTCCAGCACCACCCCCCGCCCCCCGCTACCCCCCACGCCATGACCCCTGATGTCGCGGGTGGGGGGGGGGGGATCTGTAAAATTCAGCTTGATGTTTCCACTTGAAGCGGAGACCAAAACTAAGGGCCATAAAACCTGGACAGTCCCTAATAAATCCAACGGGGAAACCTCTTTACCGGGAAACTGGTGAAAATGTGAAACTCGCTGCTGCAAGGGATAGTTGAGGTGACTAGCTTAGATCCATTTAAGGAAAAGCTAGATAAGCACAAGAGAGAAAGGAATAGAAAGATATATTGTTGGCGTCAGATAAAGAAGGTTGGAGGAGGCGTATGTGAAGTAGAAACACTGATATAGAACTGTTGGGATTGAATGGACTGTTCCTTTGCTGTAAATACTGTGTAATACTATACCACTAATCTTTCTGTAATATGAACATTTCGACTGAAGGCTGTCCATTGTGTTAGTTTTATAATGCTTTATTAACATTGCTTCTGATAAATTAAATAATACACTGGGCTCAATTTCCTTCTTGTGAGCTGTGTTTGTGGCTAAAAGGGGGCAGCATCAGGACCAAAATTAGGGAAAAAAGTCCCACCAACTTCCCATGGGAGTCCGCCCAGTAATCGGAATGCATTCACCTGAAATTCCGTTGTCTGCTATTTTAGTTGAGATTCTGGCCAATTTATTTGAAACTTGTTACTGCTTCCACCACAATAAAAGGAGGAAGAACTTGAAACAAAGACATAGGGCTGGAATTTACCTTAGATGGACGGGAATTCGCCACCGACGTAAAAGTCGGCGGCAAACCCGCTTCCGCCTAGCCCGGGGATCCGTCCCGCATTTTACGGGTTCCCGGGCTTTAATTGTCCTGAGGCAGGACTTCCACCTGCTTGAGGGAAGAAGTCCCGCCTCATTGAGCTGCTGGCCAATCAGTGGGCCGGCAGCTCTTAGTCGCAGCAGCGCCACCGGGAGTGCTGGTCACTGGTGGGACTGCAGCCCAGCCAACCAGATGGAGCCAGGAGACAAGGTAAGTTGGGCATACCTCACAAGGCAGATTGGTCCTTCCCTGGTGAGGCTGGAGTGGTCGTTTGCGGGGAGGGGGCGTCTATGGTCCCAGGGGTGGGTTGGTAAATGGAGGCAACCCTCAATTGGGCACCCTGTGCCCGACTGCCATGGCCCCCGAGGGCGTATGGAAAGGCAGCAGCTATCACTGGGTGGCTTTTCATGTCACCAGCACGCCCGCTTGTCATGGGTAAAATACCCGTGGAGGCGGATGAGGGCCCTTAAGTAGCCGTTAAGTGGGCGGGCAGGCCGTTTCCCACCCCCCGCCCGACTGCCGTAAAATTGACTGGAGGCAGGAGCGGGGTGGGTAGGCGTCCCGGATCCTCCCGCTCAATTTTACGCCACCCCCATGCCACCATCCCACCCGCTGGGATGGTGTAAAATTCAGCCCATAAAGTGTTCTCATGTTGGTCTCCCAAGGCATAATTAGCCGTCAGTGCTAATTACCTGTCATATTTGACAGCTGTTCCAATTCTGCAGCTGCACTTGGTCCTAATGCTATAGTGTGGATAACAGCACCACTTTCTTCCACCTCTGTGAAGCAATTGCTTATTCCACTGTCCTCCCCATCAGTCAGCAAGACAATTTCATCACCACTTGTAGCATTGTCATCACCACCAAGTACCTGCAAAGCAATTAGTTATCATTAACCTGGGAAAAATGCAATTATTAAAATGTCCTTGTGCTTTTCAGATCTTACCTGAAAACCAGACCGAACTCCTGCACAGATATTTGTTCCTCCATTAGCTGATGTAGGTAGCTGTTGTACGAGTTCATTCCTCACCTCATCATCAACAATTGCTTTCAAACTTGTATGAAGAGTTGCATAACTGTTAAAAGAGACAATTCCAACTTGTGATCCTGCTTCAATGATCTGCAGTAAGAATATCTCAGCTGCTTGTTGGAGTCTGTTAATACGATTGTCCTATTTAATAGAAAGAAGACAAATGCAATGCTTTGTGTCTAGCACACAGCCATTTATTTGATTTCTTTATAGACTGTATTTAAAAAAATAAGGTATGTAAAAATTAATTTAAAGTTATTGTTGATTAAGCAGACTGCTTTGCCCTGGATGATGTCGAGCTTCTTCTTCAGTGTTGTTTCAGCTGCACTCATCCAGGAAAGTGGAGAACATTCCTGATTTGTGCCTTGTACGATGCAGAGAGGATTTGGGAGTCAGGAGGTGACCACTCACCACAGAATAACCAGCTTCTGACCTCCTCTAGTTTGCTGTGTGAAGCCATGCAACAGCACAGACTGGAGTCCAAATGAACACTTTCTGTGAAATAAACTTTACAAAAGGACTTACCGAGTTCATGCTTCCAGAAACATCAAGGACTAAGCAGAGCACACGGTCTTTGGCCTGTAGAAGTGTAAATGTCGGCAACACTGAACCAATATGGGGTGGGGAATTGTCTCTGAAATCTCCTGACTTGCTGATCACATCCCAAGTGCTCCTGTAATTGCACATTTTGTTTTGCATGTTTGGTGCTTCAGGATTGTGAGTCTGATCATTACAGAATTCAAACACCTGGATATTAAAATAAACGATGGGTTAAAGGGGCTGTGACTAGAACTGGGAAAAAACAGCTCAGCTTAAAAATACTAAGCAAAGTCTTGTGAGACATAACAATCTACAATGTATTAAATTTTAGTGAGGCTTCAATTTTGACCTCCTGACTTAGAATCACGAGTGCTGCCATTGAACCAAACTGACACATAACGGGGGTCATTTTACACCTGGGGGTTAATGTGTCAGAGCCATCACCCACCCCTTGTAGAACCCACTGGATTGGCATCCCATTGATTTCAATGGAGATCAGGTGGGTTCTTGAACAGGAAGGATTCCTCAATGCCTGGTGTACACCTGGGCGCAAAGTTGAAAACTTACCCCATAATGTGTTGATAACATTCGAATATGTATTTGTAAACAAGCAAAACAAATGCTTTTCATGAAATCCCTGGTTATAGTTAATAACTTGCTCACAACAACAGGTGCACACTGTCCTCCCCCAACCAATGGTATCTGATAATGTAAAAGTGGCAAACTCTGTTAACACTGTCCAGGGCCCGACTCCACACATCCTGAAAGAAGAAGCTGGAGGCATGGAAATTGCAGGGATTTTCTACTGGCCTTCTAATGGAGACCAGTCACTCCTAATCTGCAGTGAACAGGGGACAGTGATGCTCAGAGATTGCGGTTCTCCAGTAAAGTGAAGCTGTCCCAGAGCAACATCACCAATACAAAGACACCATTTAAAGAAAATATATGTATTGTTTCATATATATTCATATTTATTCCTAGGATGTGGGTGTCACTGACAAGGCCATCATTTATTGCCCATCCCTAAATGCCCCTGAGAAAGTGGTGGTGAGCTGCCTTCTTGAACAGCCGCAGTCCATGTTGTGAATCACAATGCAGTTAGGCAGGAGGTTCACTATTTGCTCCAGAGCTGATGAAGGAACAGTGACATATTTCCAAGTCAGGATGGTATGGGATTTGGAGGGTGTTCCCATGCACCAGCTTCCCCTTCCCAGGTGGAGGATGTCATGGGATTGGGAGGTGTTATTGAAAAAGCCTTGGCAAGTTGCTGCAGTGCATCCTGTAGCTGGTATACATTGCAGCCTTGGTGGGCGGGTGGTGGAGGGAGTGAATGGTAAGGTGGTGGATAGGCTACCAAACAAGCAGGCTGCTTTCTTCTGGAAAGGATCAAGTTTCTTGAGTGTTGTTGCTGTACCCCTCCAAGTGGTGAGTATTTCATCACATTCCTGACTGTATCACCATTCCTTCACTGTCGCTGGGTCAAAATCCTGGAACTCCCTTCCTAACAGCACTATGGGTGTGCCTACACCCCAAGGACTGCAGCGATTCAAGAAGACAGCTCACCACCACCTCTCAAGGGTAATTAGGGATGGACAATAAATACTGGCCTAGCCAGCGACGCCCACATCCCATGAACGGATAAAAAAAAACGTGTGTCTTGTAGGTGATGGAGAGACCTTTGGGCGAGAACAAAGTGAGCCATTCATTGCAAAATTACCAATCTCTGACCTGCTCTTATAGCCATAGTATTTATGTGTCTGGTCCAGTTAGATTTCTGGTCAATGGTGACTGCCCCCCCAGGATGTTGATAGTGGGGGATTCAGCAATCGTAATACCATTGAATGTCAAGGGGAGATGGTTAGATTATCTCTTGTTGGAGATGGTCATTGCGTGATGCAAATGCTGTTTGCCATTCATCAGCCCAAACCTGAAAGTTGTCCAAGTCTTGCTGCATGTGGGCAAGGACTGCTTTGTTATTTGAGGAATTACAAATTGAGCTAAACATTACAGCAAACAACTCCATTTCAGACCTTAGAATAAAAGAAAGATTATTGAGGAAGCAGCTGAAGATAGTTGGGCCTAGTTGGCCTTAGGATATCCTGGAGCAATGATCTGGGGCTAATACGATAAGCTGAGTAACAGTTGCTGGAACAAAACTGTTAACAATATTTGAGAAAAGCACCTTCTCGTAACCACTTACATTTGGCAGCCCCTGTAGATACATTATTGAAGAGGATGAACTCTGACCCTTCTCTGGGAAAAATGTGCAATCACCAATCGGCAACCTTGTGTTCGGATCAATGTCACATGGTGAGCAGGAGGTGCCTGTGCAATCAGCAGTCATTCCTGTTATTTCTGTTGAACATCTGAAAGTCAGATAATAGGAAATGTATTTTATTCTGAGTAACATTTTTATTAGAAGAGACTATTTAATGAGATTAAACAGGGGGAATTTCATGCCCTGCCCTGCAGTGGGTTTGAAGGCAGGGAGAGGATATAATCAGGTGGGATGGTTGCGGGGGAGGGGTGCCTCCTCCAAAATGAAGTCCGTTGCGGGAAGGCCTATTAATGGCCTTCCCGTCCTGCCACCAATTGAGGCCCCTAACTGAGCAATTAATGCCCAATTAAGGGCCTCATCCCATCACTGCCACTGCAATTAGCTGTGCGGCGGGTGGCCCTGTCGCTGCACGGGAAGCATGGTGGGAAAAACCATGCAGGCTGCTTGCCAGCTCAGGGTGTGGGGTGGGGGGGGGGGGGGTTACCTCGTTAAAAGGCACGGTGCCTGAATGAGGGACCCAACATCAGGAAGGGGAAGGGGGCCATGGAGAGCCACCCCCCTGCCCTTGCTGCAGGCCCCTCCTACACCCCCCTTCTCCCACGCGACCCCCACCCCACGAGACCCCTCCCTCCCTGACCTATCTGTGGCCTGGGTCCAGCGCTACTCCTGGACCTTGGGTAGGTGCTCCACCAGCAGCCATCACCTCCGCAGTGACATTGTTCAGTTAAAGAGCTGCCAGCCTCTGATTGGCCGGCAGCTCTCAGAAGACGGGATTTCTGTCACCGTGGTGACGCCGCTGTCCAGTTAATTGCCTAAATTGGCATTAGATTCGGTGGGCCTTCCACAGAAGAGGCGACGCAGGGATCTCAGCGTCACTTTTTCCAGACATTGAGATGCCCATCACCCGGATAAAATCCCGGCCAATGTGTTTATTTAGAAAAGATCAAGGAGTGGAAAACCTTTGAGGCCCATTTTCACATTTTCATCATTTATAGCCCTTCCTACTCCCACTCCCAATCCTGCTCTAAAGAGTTGAACACCTCTATACTAGCTGGGAAGAATGTCACTACCTTTGTTGGCTGCTGTTGCCAGAATCCTTGGACTAAAAAGTCTTCAGCTCCATTTTTTGGGCCAGGTGTCAGGATTTGCAACCTGCCCATGCCAGTTCTGTTGGAGGTGGGCAGCACGCAAATTTGGTGCTCCCACCTCATCACCATGATTGTAGTGCAGGACTGAGTGGGTTCTGTGCTGCTGGCTGCCTCTGCACGCCATAAGGGACCAAGCAGCATGTGTTGAGAGTTCATGTTTCAGACAGCCTGCTCTTCTTAAAGGCAGTCTGTCCGTCTTAAAGGGAAGCTGCATGGAATAATGTTGCTGCAATTTAAAACATGGAAAAAGAACACCAGGGCAGAGAGAGGGTTGCAGGTTGATGGATGTGGCACTGGAGGCCTCAGTGGTGGAGGTGGAGTGGAGCAGAGAAACAATGGTTCCACAGGGGTGCTGCCAGGAGGCCTCTAGGACCACCCTCAGAAGGGAGTGGGAGCAGGTGGCCTGTGAAGTCAACTCCCAAAGTCTGGTCCCAAGGACCTGGCAGCAGTGCCACAAGAAGTCTAATGACCTCACGTAGGTGATCAACATCAGTCAATGCACTTTTACATGACATCTCCTACCCACCATACCAATAATCTCTCACACTGCACAATGCATCATACCCCAATTGCTCCCTGGCATTCAGGACTCATGCCTAACATCCAGATACTCCACCTCACCCTCACACATCCACCACTCACTGCCTCCAAATACCTACAGCTATTCAGCTATGACAAGCACATCAGCCAACTACAGTGTGACATGGTTATTGACATTCTTGCATTCTTGTCTTGCAGGACAAGGTGCCCCACAATATTAGGGAGCAGAGGAGAACTAGTGGGGCCTGCATCTCCTGAGCCCTATGCAGATGATGGTTCACTGAATCATGGGACTGGCTACGACAGAGCCCTTGGCATCCGACGTCGCTAAGAACATTGAGGATGATGGTATGTTCCTGATTTATACCCCCTCTCAACCCCCAACACACCATCATCCTGCTATCTGGTATGATGTGCAAGCTGCTGATGGTGTGACCATGGACTTCTTGCTTCCTCAGCCCATCCCCCTTCCCTCACTCCAACCTTCCCCTTTTGAGTTACTGCTTTCAGACACCCAAGAACTGCCGCCTGCCCAACCCCAGCAACCCCAGGAGGAAGAGAGAAAGCAACAGCAAAGCACTGATGGAGAGGCCCTGTCACTTGATCTGAAACTCGCAGTCATCAACTTGGATACCACCACTGCACATACCTTAGATACTGGTATAGAGTTGGAATCAGAACATCGTGAATCTTCTGATGCGAGTGGGCTGCAGCCAGGCCGGGGGAAGGGATAATTTTTTTGGCAGCTCCCTGGAGGGTGAGGTTGCAGATGAGTTCTGCTGTAAAGGCACATGTGGTGACATACAGGAGAACGCTGATGGACATGAACTCCACGATTCTGGCTGCATTGGCTGGCATAGGGGAGTCCAGCTCTAACTTGGCAGAGGGCATCACATAGACAGTGCCATTTCCACAGCCTCTTTGTGTTAGCTGTGGCACAGTTGGTAGCACTTTCACCTCTAAATCCCAAGTTTCTGGGGTCAAATCCCACCCCAGGACTTGAGTACAAAACTCTAGGTTGACACACTCAAGTGTTGCACTGTTGGAGATGTCATCTTTTGGATGAGAGGTTATATTGAGGTCCTGCCTACCCTCTCAACTGGACATAAAAGATCCCAAGGTGCTATTTCAAAGAAGTGCAGGGGAATTATCTCTGGTCTCCTGGCCAATATTTATCTCTCAATCAACATCACAAAAACAGATTATCTGGTCATTATCACTGTGCAGTTTTGGGAGGCTGCTGTGTTTGCTACATTACAACAGTGACTGTACTTCAAAAGTACTTCATTGGATATGAAGTGCTTTCAGGCGACTGGTGGTTGTGAAAGACGCTATATAAATTTACATCTTTCTTTTCTCTGCTCCATGCTGCAGACCCAGAGGTACCGCCACTGCTGCCCTCATACCTGTTGTAGCCTTTGTGTGGACAGCTCACCCACTCTTCTGCCTTCTCTGTGAGGATTTAACTACACTCTCAGGCAGATCCAGGAATCCACCACAACATCTCCAAGAATACCCCAGAGCAGTTTCAGCAATAGCAAACATTCTTAAAAATGATCTTACCTGCAATTTGTGCATCTGGTCATTTAAGGAATGCTGGTCTGGGGCCCATCCTGTTGCTTAGCGCTTGTTGTTTGCAGAGTCCAAATTAGGTATTCTGGCGTTACACCAGCCAGTTGGGCTGTGTGACGTCAGATACGCTCCTTCACGACCTGCTGGAAGACCCTGGGGTGCCTTCTCAAGAGGATGCGCCACATGGGCTGTGCCAGAAATGGCTGGAGGTGCAGTGCTGCCCAGAAAAACGGTGCTACACCTGCTGGAGGCAGGTCTTCGGAGATGGAACCCACATCCACTATTCCTTCTCATCCATGACATGCTAAACCATCATGCTACCTGAACGACTTGTTGGCTTAACTGCGTCAACACATCTCCTGCAGCAGGTTGCACAATGGAAAGGCATTTCTCTGTTAGTGGGATGTTCACCCAAGACCCTCTTAGGTGAAGGTAACAGATCCCATGGCACTATTTCAAAGAAGGGCACAAGTATTCCTCAATCAGCATCACTAAAAAAAAAGTTATCTGTTCATTATCAAATTGCTGCCTGTGGGATCTTGCTGTGCAGAAATTTCTCTTCCACGTTTCCTGCATTAAAACAGTGACTACACTTCAAAAAGTAATTAATTGACTGTAGTTTGCTTTGCAATGTCCTGAGGTCGGCAAAGGTGCTATCTAAATGCAAGTCTTCCTTTCTTCTTTCAGGTATTGTACTTTTGCCTAGAAATCCCAAAAGAGTTTTTTCACAACAAAGTCACTCAATTAGAACTGTCCTACCTCGTTGCTTCAGAGACACCATCCTCCGATATATAAAAAGGCACCAGATTGTTATATTCTTCAAACACACCCCACTGAAAACGAGCCCATTCATGAACAAGTACTCGACCTGTAAAAAGCGATGTATTTTTTATTCAAAATCGTGAAGCCAAATGCTTTCACTCTCTGTGAGATATAAGTGGTACTGATACTTCAGAAAGTTCAAATACTGGCATGGTTCCCTCATGTATGTAAAAGACACTAAGTGGCATGAAGTTATTTTGTGACATCACAAAAAAATCAATATTCTGTTTCCATGTGTCAGCAGTGGTGCCGGTTTCTGCCTGCAATTTCTCTGAGTATGGAGTATAATTAGTGTGTCAAAAGATTTAGCTGTAAACTCTAGTGCTCCATGACCTGATAGAAGAGGAGCTTCGAAATGTATTGTTTTATTTGGTGCAGTCAGGAGGAGGTGGCATCTACTTTTTCCCAGAAATGGGGGGAAGAAACCTGCTGCTCTCACCAGGAAGGTGTGGTTGGAGGAGGTCGAAGAGTTGAGTAGCAGGCGCATTGTGACCCGGTCTTAGATGCAGTGCAGAAGCGGTTTAATGACCTAACTAGGTCAAGAAAAATGAGTACATTTGCTGATTCACCTATAACCTGTGTTGTATAACCCCAAGCCCTCACTCTCGTGTTCCATCATATCACTCCTCAGACCCATCTTAGTTTCAGCACCGCCCATCCTTTACTTTCTAGGTACTTCCTCACCTCCTCATTTATCCATCCACCACTGCAATTCACCCCAATCCTTAGGCCAAGAGTTTTTGTAAATCGCAACGGATGTTCGTTCATCAATCTGCAGCTGGTGTGCGACCACATGGACAGGATCATGCAGGTCTGTGCCAGATACCCTGGGAGCTGTCATGATGCTTTCATACTGAGGCAATCCAACATGCCAGACCTTTTTGTTCCAGGATGCAGGCTTAAGACCTGGCTTGCTGTGGTGCTGCTTGAATTGCCATGTTTGTGCAATCGATGACACCTTGTACCTGTGGAATCCAGCTGGAGAAGTGGATGTGTGTATCCACTCATTTTGGCCATTGTCGTTCCAAGGAAAGCTGGCATAAGTGACATAAGTCGACACCCTGGCAAACAACCCAACTGTGATCTGCCATGTACATTTGTGGGCAGCCAATTGAGAGACAATTGAGTTGTCTCCAGTAGCGCACTGGAAAGAGCCAGTGGCAAAGAAATTGAGGGTAATGGTGACTTTGACAGCAACGGACAATGAGTGGACACAGGTCCAGCAGGGGGCAGCTCTTCCTGTAGTAGGCTACAGATCTCAGCAAACCTGTCATGATAATCTGAGCGGGCAGAAGCTCTGCTCTTCAAGTCGGTCTAGGAAACTGAGCCTCTGTCCATACACCCACTCCTGTAGTAAATCCCTTCTGCAACCTCAGCACCTCTACTGGTCTCTTCTCTGCTGTTCTGCACCTCTGTCCCGTGTACCTCCCTCCTGTGCACCTCTCTCCTATGTGTCTCTCTCTTGTGCTGATCTTCGCACAGCATATCATCTCTAGTGTAGATAGCGACTGACTTCCTTATCTGATGTAGTCGCGAAGGTATCCATAGTGCCTTCTATTCTGCTGGCGTCTGTTTGAAAGCCTCCAAACCTCTCAAAACAAAACCTCTCAAAGCAAGAACTCTCAGCTAAATGTTTGCCAGACAAAGCAGTTGCAAGCACAGAGCATGATTGAGATCGAGAAATCTGAACTTTAAAGACCCTCGTGAAGCACACCTCAATCTCACCTCCATTTCACCAGTGAGTTCCCCGAGCCCTGGGATCCCTGTGCTACAGGAAATTGAAATATCCCTCATTTCCATGTAACTATGCTGTTAAATGATGTGCTAGTTGCCCACCCACCTGCGCTATTGATCTCACAGACTCTGGCGAGTAGGATACTCATGTGATCTAACACACCAAAGTTAAACTGAGAGGTCAGCGCGTTTGGACCGTGTTGTGGTCACGTTTCAATTTTCTTCTATTTTCATTTCCTGTTCTTGGGTGTTAAAATTCCCCCCAAGATGAAACCAGGAAAATATAAACTTATTAGTCTGATATCTATTGTGGGGAGGTTATTGGAATCTATAATTAAGGACAGAGTGATTTAGCATTTAGAGAAATTTGAGCTGAATTGAGAGAGCCAACATGGTTTTGTAAAGGGTTGGTCATGTCGAACGAACCTAACTGAAATTTTTGAGGAAGTAACAAAAAAACAATAACTTGCAGTTATAAAGCACATAATGTCCCAAGGGACTTTACATGAATGCAATTAAACAAAATTTGATACCGAGCCAGATATGGAGATTTTAGGATAAGTGGCTGAAAGTTTGGTGAAAGAGGAAGATTTTAAGGAGCGAGTTAAAGGAGGAGAGAGAAATAGAGAGGCTTCGGGAGGGAATTCCAAAGCTTAGGTCCTAGGCAGGTGATGTCACAGTCGCCAATGGTGGAACAATTAAAATCGGAAAAGCTCAAGAGGCCAGAATTGGAGGAGTGCAAAGATCTCAGAGGGTGATAGGACTAGAGGGGGTTATAGAGGTAGGGAGGGGTGAGGCTGTGGAGGGATTTGAAACAGGGGCGAGAAAAGATGGGAGGCCAGCAGGAGAATATTGCAATAGTCAAGTCGAGAGGTAATAAATTCATGAATGTGTTTCAGCAGCAGATAAGCTAATGCAAGGGCGGAGACAAGCGATGGTATGGAGGGGGACGTAGGCGGTTTTGATGATGGAGGCGATATGGAGTCAGAAGCATATCTCAGCTTCAAATAGGTTGCAAATAGTCTGTTTCAGCCTCATATAAGGGGCAGGGAGAGGAATGGTGTTGATTGCTAGGGAATGAATTTGTGGCAGGGACCAAAGCCAATGGCTTTGCTCTTCCCAATATGTATTTGGAGGAATTGCTCCTCATCCAATATTGGATGTTGTACAAACAGTGGGACAAATCAAACAGTATTAGGTAAGGGAATATCTATCAATGTAGTCTAGGAGCGACATAAGAGACAGTTAGCTAAAGTTAAAGCTCATGGAATTGAAGGCAAATTATTGGCCTGGTTGGGAGAAGACAGAGAGTAGGGATAATGGTTATGTACTCGTAGTGGAAGGAACTGATTAGTGGTGTCTCATAAGGATCTGTGTTTGGGGCCTCAGCTATTCATTATGCTTATTAATGATTGAGATAACACAAAAGAGAGCAGTTTATTTAAGTTTGCCACTGGCACAAATATCATTTGTATAGTAAATACAAAGAGAGATTGATAGATTAAGTGAGTGTCAGATGGATTTCAATGCAGCTAAATGTAAGGTCGTGCATTTTGGATCAATAAAGGATGCATGTGAGTATTTTTTGAATGGTGTCATGCTAAACCCCAACCTGCCAAGAATGAGGCATATTAATTTTGCCATATGGACATTAGATTTCAAAGTGTTGCTGAAGTGAAGAAAGGACTTGTTAAAAAAAATCACCAGGCCCTTGGCTGGAAAAACATTTTTGCATACCAACAGACGGTGCTTGGAAGGACAAAGGGGCTATTCCCTGCTCCAATTTAACCCACCATGGACTTTAAGCACCAGGTGCTGTGTGTAAGAAGAGGCATTCCAGGGTCGGCTTAGACCAGAGAATCCACAAACAGACGTGGGCAGACCAGCTAGTCACATGACTAACCTGCTTGGCAACTGTGGTTTTTCAGAATTGTATAAACAGTTTGAACTGTGGGTGTCTATTTGCTCCTGGACTGAAAAGGTCTCTCCTGACTGGCTCACCACAGCCTCTCCTCTCTGCTCCCATCTCTTTCTCACGGAACTCCAAATCCACTGAAGACCCATGAACCCCAAAAAGAGAGAAAAGTCTCCAACAGCGAACAAGGTTTAAGAAGAATACTGGACCCCAATGAAAAGCAAGATCTACCTACAAGCAAGGACTCTAAAGTGAGCTCGAAGATCCGTAACAAAAGCCCTCTTCAGAGATTGTCTCAAACTTTTCCACTTTATTTCTTCTGTTCTGTTCTGTCTCTATGTACATGTGTGTATCGCGTATGCATGCTAGTATGGGCGTGTCGTGTATCTGTAGGCGTTAACCGAATTAGAGTTTAAGTTTAAGTTTAATAAATGTCAACCTTTCTTCTTTAACCCTAAGAAAACCTGTTTGTGTTGGTTTCTTTGCCTTATAATTGGAAAGCAGTGAGCAACGTTTCACCAAGGGGGAGTTAAAAACACGGTGTGTTTAAAATAAAACCTTGTTACAGTAAGACCAGGTGAAGGCTGAGAGGGAACCCTAGACACCTTTCTCACCTAGTCGTAACAATTATGAGAAGTCAGGAGTTGCAAAGAGATTTAGGAATCCTTGCACACAAATCAAAAAAATGCACTGCTCAGGTACAAAGAATAATCAAAATGGCTAGTGAGATATTTACCTTTATATTTAGAGAACTAGAATATAAAGGGGAGGAAGCTTTGCTAAAGATATACAAAGCTCTGGTTAGCCTACACTTGGAGAACTGTTTATAGTTCTGGGCACCACATCTTATAAAGGACATATTGGCCTATGAAGGAGTACTGTGTGGATTCACCAGAATGTTAGCAGGGCTTCAAGGATTAAATTATGATAAACTAAGTTCATATTCTCTGGAATACAGGTGGTTAAGAAGTGAGTTGATTGAACTCTTTAGGCATTTGAAGGGAATTAATAGGGTATTCAGACAGAAAATTTTTCTCCTGGTAGGGGACTTTAGGACAAAGGGGCATAACCTTAACATCAGACTCTGTGCATTCAGGAGAAAATTTTGGTAACAATTCTTCAAGCTCTCTCCTACAAAAAGCAAAAGATGCTAGCTCAATTAAGAATTTTAAATATGTGATCAATAGATTTTTGCTGGCCAAGTCTATTAAGAAATATGGAGCCAAGGTGGATAAATGAAGTTAGGATACAGAACAGCAATCATCTCGTTGAATTATAGAACCGGATTGAGGGGCTCAATGGCCTACTCCTGTTTGCATGAAAAGCACATGCTACAATGGTGTTAACTTTTACCTTTTGAGCCATAAACAGCAATCAGACTGTTGTTTAATATAAAGTTAGGGGTGAAATGAATATACCGCCCCTTCTCACCACATCCACCATACTGCAGAGTGTACGGGTCATCTCCATATTTAAGGTATGGGTCAGCAATGATAACATCAGCCTAGGAAAAGACAATTGATGTTTCCATGTGAGAATCTCAGCAATAAACACACACAACAAAGGAGTTCACTGCCTACAGCAGCAATGCAGTAATTGGGGTTGAATTTCGATGGGGATTCTCCCAATCTGTTGCCATAACTTTGGCCTGTCATGTCCAAATGTAAATATTCTAATGAATTATAGCTGTGTTATTTATGGAATAAGTGCACAGTCAGCAGCTATAATCCGGCTGGACATTAATCATAGTCTGAGAACTTTGTACAGGAGTGCCTGGTGGCCTGGAACAGTCCAGGATCAATCTAGATCATCTGGGTCCCTCCTCTCCCTCAACACTACCTGACTCAAGCTCCCCTCTCCAATGGTGTTAGATCCCACCTTCTTAATATTCCTGTATCCTTGTTCAGGCCCCCAACCCTTCATGCTCCTGGACACAAGTATTTTTTTGTCAATGCCCCTGGGGCCCAATAGTTCATTCCCTAATCCTCTGAGTCCTTCCCCAGTTTCCTAATGTCAGATCTCCCCCCAGGTCTCTGACATTCCCTCTGTTCTAAGATCCTGTGGTAACCCCAATTCAATGCTCCTAGTACCTCCCTCAACTCCAATGCTCCCCTATGCCATAAGCTCCATTTTTAATGCTCCCAGACACTACACACTCCCCCAGTACTACTGAGACTCTTTGCCTAGTAATAATGATTCCCAGGACACCGTGCCTGCAAATGGACAGATCCTGGTATCTCCCACACTCAATGCTGCCAGAGCCTGACACCTGCTCCAGATACTGCCGACTTTCAAAACCTCCTCCAATACTGCCATTCCCCCCAGTGCTGCCATCAGCTGAAACCCCCACTCCTCCCACTATTGCCAAATATCATATACCTTCCTTCCACCATTACTGCCAACCTAACATTCCATCCCCCAATCTCACCAAACCATAGATACACCCTCTACAGTCCTGGAAAACCCCAGAACTACTTCCCAATGCTACTAAAACCCAACTCACCGTAACTTCTCCAGGATCCCACCACCCAGTCCCCAGCGTTGGTGAGTCTATGTATGCTAGACTTTCAAATCGGTAAGAGAGAAATATCTAACACACCGATAAAGGAAATGTAACATTATTCAAACCTACACTTCATGATAAAATAGACATTGTGGAACTCAAACCCGAAAGCAGCACAAATTCTACAATACCACGTATTAAAAACAGACCTTATTCTGACACCACTGACTCTGGCAATATGATTGTTTATCACGAAGTATAATTCCCTCTTTTGTTGTCAAATAAGTATTCCAGCCTCTCTGTGGGAGAGCTGTTAAGTCATAGATAATCTTCAGGGTAAAATGCACAGTAAAGAAAATCTTTAGAAAATGTCAGAGACCACCAGAAATTTCCTTGGAGCTGCTCCTGCTCCGCCGCTTAACCTTTGGTAGATGTTTGGCATAAAAACCCACTTACATGTGTGAATGGGGTTTTCAGGAGGAGTTACAGTGGCTGAAAGGGAACAGACTCAAGGAGATTGTCAGTGTTCACCGCTCAGTTCTTACCTTCTCATAGGATTGAGTCGTGGGTCTCTGAACCAGGCTAGAATTAATGGGCCATGTAAGAGGCAGCAGGATTTTTACATCTGAAAAATAAACCTGTTTTTTCGTAGCTCGGTACAGGTAGGAGGAGGCTTCAGTCACCATTTCCTGTAAGGAAAACACAGGTTTAAAATCAATATGTCATTGCATTAATCAAATGTGAGGGGGAAAATGGTATAACATATTGCTTTAACTCTCCCTCCTCTCACCAAATCCTGAATTCTAAACAATAAAATACAACATGAATAAAATACAATGTCACAAAGCAACAGCTATTAGTTCTCTTCAGACAGCAGGTCAATACCTCACCTGAACATTTTCAATAAGCTTGTCGTTATATTGGATTCTAGGGTTAATAGCAATAACTATGTCTCTATATCCATTATTCTCCAGTTTTACTTCAGAACAGTTTATAATACAAGCAGACAGGAAACAGCTGAACACGAAGCCAAAGGGTTTTTGGAACAACATCATTGCACCCAGGCTTTGGTCTGCTCAAGAATGCTTCCCGCATGTCAAATAACATATTGGCAGTGCCGCCCACATACTGAGAATGAATTAAAAAGAATTAATGGAGGGTTGTACATGTACTAAGAAAAGGGTGTGAAATTGCACCAGAGGTTCCAGCCTATTCCAAATGCTTAGAATTTGCAAGGCTTAAATGACAGAGAGTTGGATCGGGAATAAAACTAAAGCTACCAGATCGGCAAGAAAAAGTAAGTCTATTCCTGTATTAAGTCCATACAAGGGCATGCAAAGTGCTATTTTGAGGGACAAATTGAGTCAAGTGGGATTAACTTGATTTATGATTTCAGTCTCATCAAGGTCAAAGTCTTGCTCACCAAGGTTTATGGACCTCAGATAAAGTGATAACTGGATAATGATAACCAAAACCTTCAACCTTCACATGCTCTGCACAACAATACTGCAATGGAGCAACAATGTGGAAAGTGCTTTTTGCCTTAGCTTGTCATTCTACTTTGGAACTTGGGGAAAAAAACCCAGCCAGCTGGCTCAGTCCTGCTAAATAAATATACATTGGCTTAAAATAGTGATCGATCAAGTATTCTTCATCTCACTCACAAGTAGACACACAAACAAGCATGCAATTATTTTGGAGCTATTGTTTCAGATGACAAGATGTGTTTTGATACCAATTTCAACCATGTACATAAGAACATATGAAAAAGGAGCAGAAGTAGGCCTTAGAGCCCCTTGAGCCTGCTCCACCATGCGATAAGATCACGGCTGATCTGCGGCCTCAACTCTACTTTCCCGACCTATTCCCTTTTCTGTTGATTCCATTAGTGCCCAAAAATCTATCGACCTCCATATTGGATCTGCTCAATGAACAAGCGTCCACAGCCCTCTGAGTAGCTTGTGTTCTATTGGGCCATAATTTGCTGTGACAGGGCTTCTACTATTGCCTGCTCTTAGTTAGACTTGCCCTTCCCATTTAGGTTTTTTAATTTTATTGCTTGGAAAGTTGCTGGAAATGCAAATGGAAAGCAGTGCAGTGAGTTAAAATGGGCATCTGACACCTGAGTGAACAGGGCGAGCAACTGTATCTCTTGAACTGATCAGAGAGAAGGAGTGCACAAGGACTGAGAAGGAAGTGTAAATTAGAGTGGGTGATTTCAATGTCAAATCAAGTACAGAAAGGGAAGACTGGATTGATAACCTAGATCCTTCTGTGGGTGATGATATTTAGACAAAGTGCAGCTGGAACAATTTTTATGATGCTAATTCCCTGGAGATACTGCCAGTTCATTGTTTCCTTTCATTGCCTTTCTGATCCTGAATTATTGCTCATTCCCAACCCTACCATAGAGCCACAGAAAAGTTATGGCACAGGAGGAGGCCATTCAGCCCATCGTGTCTGCACTGGCTGAAAAAAAACTAGCCGCCTAGTCTAATCCCACCTTCCAGCACCTGGTCCATAGCCTTGCAGGTTACAGCACTTCAGGTGCAGGTCCGGGTACTTTTTAAATGAGTTGAGGGTTTCTGCCTCCACCACCAATCCAGGCAGTGAATTCCAGACCATCCTCTGGGTGAAAAAGTTTTTCCTCATGTCCCCTCTAATCCTTCTACCAATCACCCTAAATCTGTGCCCCCTGGTAATTGATCTCTCCACTAGGGGAAACAGGCCATTCCTGTCTACTCTTTCACTTCACCATTGAATATAGACTCTTCAGTCATTATGCCCTGCACTATGCAATTCTCTTCCAAAACCATTTTCCCCAGTTACATACATGTCTGCCTTTGAAGTGCCACGAGAAAGTTTGCCTCTTTCACCATGCTGTTGTTCCCAAATTCCCTGCTCAGTGTATATCTCTCTCTCCTTTAGAACGTTGTGAGGTATATGTTCTTTTATATAAGGTGAACCACATAAACACCAGTTGTTGCTTTGGAAATGATCTACTTACCAGACCCTCTTCTCCAGCATTGAGACCCAATTAAAACAATAATTATGGGCAAGGTTCCAAAAACAAAACCAGTTCCAATTTAGAAACTCAAACAATATTAAAGACGAGAGAAACAAATGTTAATTGAAATTATATGCAAGACCATGAAGCATACTGAGATCATTATGTTGCTCAGACTTTCTTGTACATTTATCATAGAATATTTTTATTTTTTTTATTTAGAGATACAGCACTGAAACAGGCCCTTCAGCCCACCGAGTCTGTGCCGACCATCAACCACCCATTTACACTAATCCTACACGAATTCCATATTCCTACCACATCCCCACCTGTCCCTATATTTTCCTACCACCTACCTATACTAGGGGCAATTTATAATGGCCAATTTACCTATCAACCTGCAAGTCTTCTGGCATGTGGGAGGAAACCGGAGGACCCGGAGAAAACCCACGCAGACACAGGGAGAACTTGCAAGCTCCACACAGGCAGTACCCAGAACTGAACCCGGGTCGCTGGAGCTGTGAGGCTGCGGTGCTAACCACTGCGCCGCTGTGCTGCGAATGGTTACAGCACAAAAACAGCCCATTCAGTTTGTCATGTCCGTGGCTGCTCTCTAAGAGGAACTCACCTAGTCCCATTTCCCGCCTTTTCCCTGTAGCCATGAACGTTTTTTCTCTCCATGTAATCATCCAATTCTCTTTTGAAGGACTCAATTGAATCTGCCTCCACCACGCTCTCAGGCAGTGCATTCCAGATCCTAAACACTCACTGAACCTGCCTCCACCACACTCTCAGGCAGTGCATTCCAGAGCCTAACCATTCGCTGTAAAAAAGTTTTTTTTCATACCGCATTGCTTTTTTTCCCAATCACTTGTTACGATCAGGTGAGGAGGGGTCATCCTGTCCCTTCCCTTATTTGACCACAACAGGGTTTATTTCTTTTTTAAAGTGAATACACTTTCCCATTCAGTGAGTGTTTCACTATATACGTGCTATGATCATAAAATAACTAATCAGACAGGTTTTCTTGAGTTTAACAAAGAAAGAGGTTCATTTTAGTGCAGTTAAACTGACGTAAGTAAAATAATAAACTATGCTCCAACTTTCTCACACACACACACACACACACACACACACACACACACACACACACACACACACACACACACACACACACACACACACACACACACACACACACACACACACACACACACACACACACACACACACACACTACAGAGTAGGGAAGGATAGATTATTCAGATTAAAGTCCAGAGCAATAAAAAAGGCGTATACAATCTGTGGAAGTCGGTGACTCGGTTCTTTTC
The DNA here is from genome assembly GCF_036365525.1 of Heterodontus francisci. Taxonomy (NCBI): domain Eukaryota; kingdom Metazoa; phylum Chordata; class Chondrichthyes; order Heterodontiformes; family Heterodontidae; genus Heterodontus; species Heterodontus francisci. Next base: position 17,462,367 of record NC_090378.1, read on the forward strand.
CAGATGAACTTGGTTATCCTGAGGCTTCCGGTTTGTAGATGTGGCCAGCAGATTGAGTGGTCCTCTTGGAAAACAGCAATGTGGAGGGGTTCCTTCACATGGTCTCTGTCTGCTGCTGTGATGTGCTTAGGTGGTTACAGCCAGCAGGCAGGGGTTTGGTGGCCAATTTAGCTGCTAGCAGTAACCTTTTAAAAAAATTTAATTCAGGTTTCCAGCCAATGGATTTTAAAAAATCATCATTCGGCACAGCACGTGTTCATGACACCGTTAAATCGGTGTCCTTTGGTTCTGGATCCTTCTGCCAATGGGAACAGTTTCTCCCTAGCTACTCTGTCTGGAATCCCCTCATGATTTTGAACATGTCTAACAAATCTCCTCTTAATCTTTTCTTCTCCCAGGAGAACAACACAGCCTCTCCAATCTATCCATGTAACTGAAGTTCCTCATCCCTGGAACCATTCTTGTGAATCTTTTCTGCACCCTCTCTAATGCCTTCATATCCTTCCCGACAAGTGGTGCCCAGAACGAGACACAATGCTCCAGTTGAGGCCAAACCAGTGCTTTATACAGGTTCATAAACTCCCTCGCATTTGTACTCTATGCCCCCATTTATAAAGCCCAGGATCCCATATGCTTTATTAACTTCTTTCACAGCCTGCCCTGCAACCTTCAATGATTTGTGCATATATAGCCCAGGTCCCTCTGTTTCTGCACTCCATTTAAAATTGTACTCTTTAATTTATATTGCCTCTCCTCATTCTTCCTACCAAATTGAATCACCTCACCAATTTTTGTCCCATGAGCCTATTCATCAGTGAAGTGATGGAAGGTGTCATCGACTGTGCTAGCAAGTGGCACTTACTGACCAATAACCTGCTCACCAATCCTCAGTTTGGGCTCCATCAGGACAACTTGGCTCAAGACACCTTTGCTGCTGGTCCAAATATGGGCCCAGGAGCTGCATACCAGAAGTAAGCTGAAAGTGATTACCCTTGACATCAAGATAGCATTTGACCAAGTATAACACCAAGTAGCCCTGAGTTCAATGGAGATCGGGAAAAAATCTGCATTGGCTAGAGTCATACCTAGACAAAAGAGGATGGCTGTGGTTGTTGAAGGCCAATCATCTCAGTCCCAGGACAACATTGCAGGAGTATCTTAGGGCAGTGTCCTAGGTTCATCCGTCTTCAGCTGCTTCATCACTGATCCTACCTCCAATATTAGGTAGAAGCAAGGTTGTTTGCTGCTTATTGCATAGTGTTCAGTTCCATTCAAAACTCCTAAGATAATGAAACATGTACCTGCATGCAGCAAAACCTGGAAAACATTCAGGATCGGGCTGCTAATTGGCAACTAACATTCATGCCAGGCAATGACCATCTCCAAGAGACAGCATAATTACTTCCCCTTAACTTATCATCTTGGGTTCCACAGCACCAACATCCTGAGGATCACTATTGACCAGAAACTTAACTGGTCCAGCCACCGAAATGTCACGACCACTAGAGAAGGTCAGAGATTGGGTATTCTTTGGCTCGTAGCTCACCTCCTGACTTCACAAATATTCTCTACCATCTACAAGGCACAGGGGGCAGCAGTGTGATAAAATACTTGCCTGGATGACTGCAGCTCTGACAAAAGCTCAAAAGGTTCAACATCATCCAGGACAAAGCAGCCTGTTTGATTGGCACCCCATCCATCACCTTACACATTTACTCCCTCCACCACCGCCACACAGTGGCAGCAGTGTGTACCATCCATGAGATGTACTATAGCAACTTCGACAGCACCTTTCAAACCCACCTAGAAGGACAAGGGCAGCAGATGCATGGGGACATTGCCGCCTGTAAGTTCCCTCCAAGTCTCACACCATCCTGACACAAAAATATATTTATGTTCCTTCATTGTCGCTGGGACGAAATCCTGGAATTCCCTTGCTATCAGCACTGTGGGTGTACCTAGACCACATGGATTACAGCAATTCAAGAAGGAGGCTCACCATTACCATCTGAAGGGCAATTAGGGATGGGCAACAAATGCTGGCCTTGCCAGCGGTGCCCATATCCCACAAATGGAAAAAAAATTCAACACTGATTTTTCAAATCCGCTCCTCATTTATATAATAGACCTGCCTTGTGGAGAAGGTCCAAGGTTTAATTTCTGGTCATTGTTTGTAGCTGTTCTGGGAACTGGGCCTGTCTGAAAATTCCCAGATGTCAACAACTGAATTGGCCTATATCTGGTGCTCATGGTATGGATATCCGGCTTAAGCATTAACAACCCTTGTGATGCTACACCTGTCAGAATATTGTAAACGACTGAGAACTCTGGTCAGCTCGACATCAAAGTTTATAATTGTTTCTGGGCTGTATTTGCAAGTGGGAGGGCTCAGTGAACAGCAGTTTTCATTTATATAGCACCTTTAATATCGCCAACCATCTCAAGGCACTTCACAAGACTGTAATCAAACAAAATTTGACACAATGCTACATAAGGAGATATTGGGACAGGCGATCAAAAGCGTGGTCAAAGAGGTAGATTTTAAGGAGTGTCTTTAAGGAGAGGGAGTGGTACGGGGGCGGAGATGTTTACTTTTAGCTATGATCAATGCTTTGAATGAAATGACCTATATTTCATTTTAATTGGTTTACATGTTGCCTGTGGCAGGAACAAGGTGATGTTGGAGTCCATTGTTCGGTGTAATTTTCAATTGTGCCAACTGCTTGAGCAAGAGATGAATTTTCTTGGCAGCCTTCCAAACATGAAAACAATGTTCCATTGTTTGGTGGATATATGCTCTGTAGAGCATTTGAAAGTTGCTGATGATGCAGATATTTTCTCGAGAAACATTTGCTAGTTTTTTTTTTCCAATCACCTTTGCTACTTCCTGGCTCAGCATTGAGGCAGGTTGAGAAAAATCCAAGCCGCTTTTGTCTGCATTTGATTTACAATAGCTGTGAAGCTGCAATAAGTACAATTGACCATCAAGTGCAGTAAAAATGAGGTTATTTTAACATCACAAGGGTTGTTAATGCTTAAGCCGGATATCCATACCATGAGCACCAGATATAGGCCAATTCAGTTGTTGACATCTGGGAATTTTCAGACAGGCCCAGTTCCCAGAACAGCTACAAACAATGACCAGAAATTAAACCTTGGACCTCTCCACAAGGCAGGTCTATTATATAAATGAGGAGCGGATTTGAAAAATCAGTGTTGATTTTTTTTTTCCATTTGTGGGATATGGGCACATTTATCTTTTAAATAGTAATTGGATGATGTAAAATAGGATGATGGCAAGAATAAAATTGTTACATAACAGGATAAAAAGCCTGTAATTTACAGGTCATTATTGAAAGGATAAACATAGGATTTAATGTGCGAAAGAGATAACTTAAAACATGCCAAAATCTTTTACAGTGCATAAACAGAATGCTTTTCCATCGTTTAAAATGTCAATTTAAATCTTTAACAATGAAATACACCTTCACCAAGAAATAGACAAACATCATTATGATTGAAACTATGGCCCAGCTTTTGTAGTGGTAATGATGGAGAAACTGTCAGTGTTTGCGATAGATACTCCTCTGAAGCTGACAACAACTTTTGGAGTCCCACATGCTCAGTTAAACCCAGAAATCTAGATGATGCTGTCAGTGATTCTGCACTTTGCCAGGTTCAGCTGTTGAAGACCCCCCCCCCAGACTGCAATCAATTAGAAATCACTGAACTGACAAGAACGTGCCCTTTTACAATAATACTTATGTTGTAAAAACCCTTGAAAAAGTTGCACCATGTTGTGTGAGGCATAACTGGATTTGTAATGGTCTACAAAGTTCATACTTGCTGCTGAAAAATGTTTCTGACACTGAGAAACCAGAGAGAGAGAGAGACAGCAAGACCAGCGAGCAATGTAAAAGAATGGCGGCAGGAAGGAGAGAAAGAGAGAGCAGGACTAGCGAGCAGTGTAAAAGAGTGACGGTGGGAAGCAGAGACAGCGAGAGAGAAAGAGAGATGATGGGACCAGCGAGCAGTGTAAAAGAGCAGCGGTGGGAAACAGAGAGAGCGAGAGAGTGTGAGAGACAACGGGACCAGCGAGCAGTGTAAAAGCTATCCAGTCTAGGCTGGGCCAATCTAGACTACCAGAGTGGACCGACCTTGTTCTGAGGAGAGAGAAAAACTCATAGTGTAAGATCACAGTAAAACAGGTAGTTGATTGGTTGGTGAGTTTTTTTATGACTTATCTTTCAAAACTCGGATAATTTTACTAATTGTAAGGTTTTATTTACGAATAGTAGTAAAGCTTAATAGATTGGCTGGTAAATATTTCCTATTAATTAATTAAGTAAATAATTAATCAGCTATTTAAACCACAATCAGGATGGCAGGGCAGGCGATGTGTTGCAGCTGCAGTATGTGGGTGTTCATGGACCCCAGTGTGATCCACGGCAAACATGTCTGCACTAAATAGCTAAGGTTCAAGGAGATTCGGCTCATAGTCAGTGAGCTGGAGGCCCAGCTACAGATACTGCGATGCATCAGAGAGGGTAAAAACTACCTGGAAACTTTGTTCCAGAAGGCAGTTACACCCCATAAGATAGGGTCTTCTGATTTGGTCAGTGGTCAGGAACAGGAGGGTGTAACTGTGAATGAGGTAGGTAAGGGGACTGAGAAGGCAGAAGTGGAGGAGACTCAGCCCTTGCAATTGTCCAAAAGGTTTGAGGTTCTTTCAGCTTGTATGGATGAGAGCAAGGGCTGCAGGGTGGATGAGCAAACTAACCATGGCCATTCAAGTAGGGGGAGTAAATAGGAATGCAGTGGTAGTAGAGGATGGTATAGTCAAGGGGATAGACACAGTTTTCTGAAGCCAAAAGCGGAAGTCCAGAAGGCTGTGTTGCCTGCCCGGTGTCAGGGTTTGGGACATCTGCTCGGGGCTGAAGAGGAGCTTGCAGTGGGAGGGGGAGGATCCAGTTGTCGTGGTCCATGTGGGTACCAATGACACGGATAGGATAAGAAAGAGATTCTGCATAGGGAGTATGAGCAGCTAAGGGCTGAATTAAAAAGCAGAACCTCAAAGGTAATAATCTCTGGCTTATTATCTGAACCACGAGCAAATTGATGTAGGACAAATAAGTTTAGACAGTTAAATGCATGGCTCAAAGACTGGTGTGGAAGAATGGGTTTTGATTCATGGGGCACTGGCACCAGAGCTGGGGAAAATGGGAGCTGTACCGTTGGGAAGGTCTACACCTGAACTGTGCTGGGACCAGTGTTCTGGCGAGTCATAGAACTAGGGCAGTAGAGAGAGCTTTAAACTAAATAGTGGAGGCAAGAGATCAAGTGAGGGAAGATGTGATCATTTAAAGAGAGAGGAGAAGGCACGAGAGCAAGATAGCAATAAGGATAATGATAATCAGGGTGTGAGAGGAAGGGACAGTGCATACAAACTCAGGAGTGAGCCAGTAGGTCAGACTAGAGGTTGTGAATTAACAGAGTGGGGGGGAGGGTTCGGGAGAGGTGAGGTTTAGAAATCCAAAGAGAAAGGCCAAGGCATCGGAACAGCATAACATTGTGGGTAAAGACAAGCAGAATGGGATAGGAAGGGACAGAGAGTTTAACAGAAATTGTACATCAGCAAATAAGGTCGTTGAAGGGAATAGAAGCAAGTTTATTTCCCTCAAATGCCCATCCAATTTTCTTTTGAAATCATTGATCATCTCTGTTTCCATTACCCTTGTAGGGAATGAGTTCCCGGTCATTACCACTCGTCAGGATGGCTATTCATCTGGTTTTGTACCGGACAGTCCAAATGTCAGCGTATCTGACCCCATTCCAGTACTGGACACCCTTAGGTCCGGTATTTTGAAGTTCTCAAAGCCACGGCCCAGTCTGAGGGGACGGTCTGTTCATTCGTGGGCACTCGCTGATCAATGTGGAGATGATTTAAAATGAATGATATCAAAATCAACTAATTAGATGCCGGGTGGTTCCAAAATGGCCCAACCTAAGTCGTTGGTTAAATGTCGGTCATGGAATTATTTCCAGGTCAGTGAGCGCCCGTGAATCAATGTCCTATTGGACTGTCCTGAATAATTATGATGCCGAACTCAATGTTATGCAATGCTGTCCTACCAGCCTCATTGGCTAATATCAATATCAATTACTGAGTATCATTTCCAGATCGGCAAGTGCCTGTGATAAAAAATCTTGGCATTATCCTCATCACCGCTCCCTCCACCATTCACCAATTCAAAATGTCAAAGAGAAAGATATTATTCAATCCAGAATGGTCAAAAGAATGTGATTTCATAGCAAAAAGCAGGAAGGGAGAGCATCATGCATATATTAGTTATTAGAACAGTTGCTATGAATAGTCGTTTAGTAGTACAGAACTTGAGTATTGCTGAAAATAGAGACATGTTGTTAAAGTTTTCATCTTGTACTCCTCAGGACAATTGCAAGAATAACCAATGTAAGGGAAAACAACAACTTATGCTGCATGAGAAGGGAGTGCTGATTGGTTGGCAAGTGAAGTCTGATTAGTAGAGGCGTTGCCATTGAGAATGCACCAGTTTACGGTGACTGACAGTTAACTGCCAAGCTTTGTTTGAAATTTAAACCAGGCAGCTTGACTCTGATTGGTCAAGGCATTGCCCTGAGGAATGAACCAGCAAATGGCTGTTACTTATTTTGTTCAGCTGAAACGAGCGCAATGTTTGTACATATTCCTTCTTGCAAAACTCAAAACACAGTGTCCAACATTAGATGTGATTCCACGATTGAACAATATTTACTAAATAATCTAGAGTACGCTAAAAATTACACTGACAACCAATTTAAGATTGTCAGTAGGGCTTGCAGTGTGGCGCATTTGCACATACTGGAAGCTACATATATGAATACACAGTGCCCTGTTCTTAGTTCACCCTCTAAAGACAGTAATACTAATACTTCATCCTCTGGTTGAAATGTTAGGGTTTTGGCATGCTTGTCTGCCCATTTTGTCATGGTAGTTTGGGAAGCTTTAAGGTGTTCCTGAGCCATTCTGCAGGCTCTCGTGAGCTGCTCCTGGAACACGGATACATAATCTAACATGGAAGATTCGTCCCTCTGTTCTAAAAACTTTTTTTTGATTTGTTTCAGAGGACCTCTTACCTCATGTCCATAAACTAATTCAAAAGGACTAAAACCGGTAGACTCATTAGGTGAATCCCTGGTGGTAAACAAAAGAAATTCCAGCCCTTTGTCCCAATCACGGGGATATTCATGACAGTATGCCCTGATCATCATTTTGAGGGTCTGATGGCACCGTTCTAAAGCCCCTTGTGTCTGTGGATGGTACATTGAGGCCTTTAACTGTGTTATACCCAGATTACTCATGGCTTCCTGGAAAATTTAAGCAATAAATTGGAACCCTGATCCAACTGGATCTCAATCGGTAGCACATATTGAGTGAAGGTTAGCTTTTCTACCACTACCTTAGCAAAAATTGTTCTCAAGGGAATGGCCTCTGGGAACCAAGTAGCCATATCCATGATGGTGAGTATGTATTGGTGTCCAGCTTTTGTTTTCGGTAAATGTTCCGCACAGTCTACCAACAACCTACTAAACGGTTCCCCAAAAACTGATATGGGAATTAGAAGTGCTGGTTTTATTGAGGTTTGCGGCTTTCCCGCAGTCTGGCACGTATGACAAGTTTTACAAAACTGCACCATGTCCCTGTGAAGACCTGGCCACTAAAAATGGCGACCTATACGTGATTGGGCCTTCTGGATCCCTACATGTCTCGCGATTGGAATTTCATGGGCTATCCTTAATATTTCCTGGCAATACTTGGGCAGTACCACTATCTGGTGAATAACCATTCATTTTCTGTCCGCAGGTCTATGAGGAGGTCTCCACTTCCTCATCAGAATCCCATTTTTAATACTCTAGCATTCTGGAACTCCCTTTGCCTCAGCTTCGGTTTGAGCCGATTGTGCCATTTTACTTAACTCTGGATCAGCATGCTGAGCCTCAATCAGAGAAGACTTACTGAACATTTCTTTCATATTATACAAATCCCCTAAAAAAGTTTCAGATAGCCAACTATCTGTCTGAGGTCCTAATTTGACCTCCAACGATGGAACTTGTCTCGCCATTGCTCGTGTTACTACACATGAAGGAAAAACTCCTCAAACCTTTTCTTGCAACTGATCTGACTCTTGACTTCACTTGGTATTTCTGTCACTACTGGAGAAGCTAATATCTTCACTCCTGCCAAATCATTCCCCAGGAGTAGGTCAACTCAGTCTACAGGCAAACTATGGACAACTCCTATGTTCCAGACATTAGGTCACACTCAGGTGCACCCGATACAAAGGTACTAAAAACTAAAACCTTGGCATTCAATGCGCTCTCTGGAGGAAATGTCATGCCTTTTCCCAGCAAGAACATTTGGGTGGCTCCTGTATCCCTAAGTATAGGTTTACCTCACTTGGGGAATAAGGAGTTACTTTTCCTTTTGACAAGAATTCCCTATAGCTCTCAGATATCTTGTTAACATCCCTCGCACTCACAGAGGTTTTTTTTGCTTGGCCTTACAGCTGCAGACAGAGCTACAGCTTGCTCTGTCGTACTCTCTGTCAAGGCCCCTTTCTCTGCACTCCTATAAGTCTCATGGGTTTACCCCATAACTTCCAGCATTCTGCACGAAGATGTGCTACCTTGTGGCAATGTAAAGCAAATTAACTTTGATCATTGGATGCAGGCACTAAAGATAGAGGCCACGTATGCAACCCTGAGGGAAATAGTTCTCCTGGAGGAATTTGAAAATTCACTCCCTCTATTAGTAAGAATCCATGTAGAGAAGCAGAAGGTTTCAACATCCAGACAGGCAGCTGGGATGGCTGACGATTGTGAGCTTGTCCACAAGTGCAAACCCATTTTCCGTCACCCCCACAAGCCTGAGAAGGATAGAAGGTGGGAGGGTGAAAGGGAGGCAAGTGGCCAGGGATGAGAAGGAACAGCTGGGAACATACCAGGATCTCCTCCTCAGGCAAAAAAGGAAAGAAGGAAAGTGTTGAGGGTGGGAATGAGGTCCAGAGGACTAAGTGTTTCCTCTCAAATTCTATATCAGTCTGCCCAGGCTGTTTCCAGAGGTTCTGAAATTTCTGCCTGTAAGCTTCAGGGACCAACTCATAAGCAGTGAGAATAGCCTTTTTTGCCATCTCATAATCTGCAGAAGCCTCTTCAGAAACCATGACATAAACTTCATGAGCTCTGCCTTTCAACCTACTTTGCATGAGCAGCGAGCAGTTTTCTTTCGGCCACCTCATCTGTTTAGCTATCTTTTCAAAAGAAATAAAAAATGCCTCAAAGCCCCTTTCCTTAAATTTCAGGAGAGCTTGCACAAATTTAAACAGCTCCCCACTGGGTCCTGGATTGGAGTCAGATTATTCCTCATCAGAATTTTCCCTGGAGTCAAGGCCACCCTTTTCTTTTAATTCCAGCCTTTTATGCTGATATTCCCTTTCTCTCTCCTTATCTTCTCTTTCTTTATCTCTTTCCCTTGCCCTTTCTCTCTCCTGCCACTCTGCTTGCTCACTTTGAAATGCCCTTTCTCTCTCCTTTTCCTCACTCTGAAATTCTAGCTCTAACTTCTTCCTGTCCAACTGAATCTGTGCTAATGTTACCTTGTCTTCTTCTGATTCTACTCACCCCTCAGGCTCTTTCCCTTCAATCTTCAGCTTTCCAGCTAGTTTCCGAATTTCAGGTCTCCAAGCTTTGGGTCTAATATTTAACTTCAAGCGCTCTGCCACACTTAATAGCTCGTCAGCGAACATTGCCTTTAAAGAATCATAATTATCCCAGACTGCTGCACAAATGCACTTACATCAAAAGTAGCCATTGTGGTAGTCACAGAATCACAGAATCACTACAGCACAGAAGGAGGCCATTCAGCCCATCATGTCCGCACTGGCTCTCTGAAAGAGCAACTCCCTTAGTTCCATTCCCCTGCCTTCTCCCCGTACCCCTGCACGTTCTTCCTTTTCATATAACTGTCTAATTCCCTTTTGAATACTTCAATTGAACCTGCCTCCAACACATTCTCAGGCAGCGTATTCCAGACCTTAACCACTCACTGTGTAAAAAAGTTTTTCCTCATGTCACTTTTGCATCTCTTACCAAATACTTTAAATCTGTGCCCTCTCAATCTCGATCCTTTCACGAGTGGGAACAGTTTCTCTCTATCTACTCTGTCCAGGCCCCTCATGATTTTGAATACCTCCATCAAATCTCCTCTCAGCCTTCTCTTCTCCAAGGAAAACAGTCCTAACTTCTCCAATCTCTCTTCATAGCTGAAATTCCTCATCCCTGGAACCATTCTCGTGAATCTTTTCTGTACTCTCTCCAATGCCCTCACATCTTTCCTCAAGTGCAGCGCCCAGAATTGGACTCAATACTCCAGCTGAGGCCGAACTCGTGTCTTATACAACATAACTTCTTTGCTCTTGTACTCTATGCCCCTATTAATAAAGCCCAGGATACTGTATGCTTTATTAACCGCTCTGTGAATCTGTCCTGCCACCTTCAATGACTTATGCACATATACACCTAGGTCCCTCTGCTCCTGCACCCCCTTTAGAATTGTACCCTTTATTGTATTGGCTCTCCATGTTCTTCCTACCAAACTGAATCACTTCACATTTCTTCACATTGAACTTCATCTGCCACATGTCTGCCCATTCCACCAACTTGTCTATGTCCTTTTGAAGTTCTACTCTATCCTCCTCATGGTTCACAATGCTTCCAAGTTTGATATCATCTGCAAACTTTGAAATTGTGCCCTGTACATTAAGATATATCAGGAAAAGCAAGGGTCCCAACACTGATCCCTGGGGAACTCCACTACAAACCTTCATCCAGCCCAAAAAACATCCGTTAACCACTACTCTTTGTTTCCTATCACTCAGTGAATTTCGTATTCATGTTGCTATTGTCCGTTTTAATCCATGAGCTACACGTTTTCTCACCAGTCTGTTGTGTGGCGCTATATCAAACACCTTTTGAAAGTCCATTTACACCACATCAACAGCATTGTCCTCATCAACCCTCTCTGTTACCTCCTCAAAAAACTCCAACAAGTTAGTTAAACATGATTTTCCCTTAAGAAATCCAAGCTGGCTTTCCTTAATTAATTCATATTTATCCATGTGACTATTGATTTTGTCCCAAATTACTTTTTCTAGAAGTTTTCCCACCACCCAAGTTAAACTGACTGGCCTGTAGTTGCTGGGTTTATCTTTACACTCTTTTTTGAACAAGAGTGCCATATTTGTAATTCTCCAGTCCATTGGCACCACCCTCAAGTCTAAGGAAGACTGAAAAATTATGGCCAGTGCCTCTGCGATGTCCACCCCCACTTCCTTCAGAATCCTTGGATGCATCTCATCCGGCCCTGGTGTTTTATCCATTTTAATTAGACACCCTATCTAATACTTCCGCTTTATCAATTTCAAGCCCCTCTGGTGTCAGACTTACCTCCTCTTTCAACATTGCCTGGGTTACATCTTCTTCCTTGGTAAAGACAGATGCAAAGTATTCATTTAATAACTCAGCTATGCCCTCTGCTTCCATTTCTAGTCCCTAATCGGCCCTACTCATCCTTTTACCACCCTTTTACTATTTATATGCCAATAGAAAACTTTGGAATTTCCTTTAATGCTTGCTGCCAGTCTCTTCTCATGCTCTCTCTTTGCTTCTCTTATTTGCTTTTCCACTTCCCCTCTGGACCTTCTATATTCAGCCTGGTTCTCAATAGTATTTTCTGCCTGGCATTTGTCATAAGCACATTTATTCTTCTTTATCTTAATCTGTACCTCTTTTGTCATCCAGGGAGCTCTGGATTTGTTTGCCCTACTTTTCCCCTTCAAGGGAGCATACCTTGACTGTGCCCAAACTATCTCTTCTTTGGAGGTTGTTCATTTACCGGTTTTCCTGCCAGTTTTTGACTCCAATTTATTTGCCCCAGCTCCATTCTTACCCCATTGAAGTTGGCCCTTCCCCAGTTAATTATTCTTAACCTGGATTGCTCTTTATACTTTTCCATAGTCAGCCTAAAGATTATGATACAATAATCACTATCCCCCAAATGCTCTTCTACCGATATTTGATCCACTTGACCCATCTCATTCCCAAGAACCAAGTCTAGAAATGCCTCTTTTCTTGCTGGACTAGCAACATGCTGCTGTAGAAAATTTTCCTGAACACACTCTAGGAATTCTTGTCCCTCACTGCCCTTTACACTACTATTATCTCAGTCTATGTTTGTATAATTAAAGTCCCCCATTATAACTACCCTATACTTTTTGCACCTCTCTGCAATTTGCTTGCAAATTTGTTCCTCCACATCCTTCCCACTAGCTGGTGGCCTATAGACAACACCGAGCAATGTAACCATACCTTTTTTGTTCCTTAGCTCTAGCCAAATTGATTCTGTCCTCAACCTCTCTGGGACATCCTTTTTCTCCAGCACTGCAATGCTCTCCTTAATCAATACCACCACCCCTCCCCCTTTTTTCCCTTTCCTATCTTTCCTTAACACCTTGTATCCGGGAATATTTAACACCCAGTCCTGCTCTTCTTTGGACCAGGTCTCTGTTATAGTCGCAACATCATATTTCCACATGGCAATCTGCACCTGTTATTATTGCACCAGTCTTATTAACCACACTCCATGCATTCATATACATGCACATTAACTCTGATTTAGACTTTATTACTTTGTCCCTTACTGTGACCCCACCTAATAACTTACTATTCCCTACTCTCATGCTATCTATCTCCCCCAGTATTCTGTGCTCCTTGGTATTCATGCAGCAAAGGCAAACAATATGTTAATGGTGTGTTGAAAGACATTGAGGAGTAGTCTTGCAGACTTTTCGGGAGAATTACTGCATTAGTGGTTTCAGCTATCACACTGGATTCTCAGAAGATTTTCAAAACAGGTGGAAAAGGATGAGCTGGTTGGCTTCTCTCTTAGCAGGGTACACACCAAGTGAGCATTCAGACAGTCTAAGCCAAAATCAGAAAGCCAAAACTCTGAAAGGTTTGCTTAGGAGTTTTGATATTGACCCGAGTCCTGGAAGAAGCTGGTCCAGGATCACTGCAACTAGCGCAACCAATTAAAAAAGGGTACAGTCTCTTTCGAAAGCAAGCACATAACAGAGCTATAGCTTTCGTCAGAACACCAAAGGTCACTGACTTGAAACATTAGCTGAATTTTATTCTCTTGTTGGCGGTGGGTTCGTTAACATTAGGGTCTGGAGAATCTCTGCCATGGAATTTGGTACCACTGTTTGCCGATTTTGTCAGAAATGGGGAAGTACCATGGTGACACTGATGCCCTGACGCGACGGTATCATCATTTCCACCAACACTCAAGAAGTCTGCCCTCCATCCAGGAGAAAGCAGTCCATTTGATTGGCACCCCATTTATCACTTTCAGCATTCACTCCCTCTACCACCATATGTCAAAATATATGATTCTGATTGCGGTGGGCGAAATGCACTGTCAATTCAGTCCCGTCCCTCCACAGATCGCATGACATATCACTTTAAACTTTCCAAATTAAAGAAAACCACAGCCTAATTGAACCATCTATTAAACCCCCGAATGAGGTGAACCAAACCAGGAGTCTTTAGATCAACAAATTAACTGTTTAATTAGAAAAACTAAATTCTTAAACACTCCTAAGAAATGAACAACATTTTTTAAAAAAGCAACTACAATAAAGTCAGTGCAGATTTACGCTCCTGCCAAAGTGAAATCTTCCAATGTGGAACAGTCCAAGGTTGCTTGAAGTCCTCGCAGTCATCCGATGGGAATAAAAAAAATGTCCAACATCCAAAGCTTCAACTCCTCGTCCAGCCAGCGATGACCATCGTAGATCAACCACTCACAAACACTTTTCAAAGAATCAATTTGACTTTAGAATTTTTGAAGGATAATGAAAGTCAGTCTAACTTCCCTTCCTTCAGTTTAGATCAACAGAGTTCTCTGTTCAGTACATGCTGGCCCAGCTGTATGTCTGTGTCTGTCAAAAAACAGCTTTTCAGCTAGTTTCAAAAATTAATCACAACAATGTATATTTAACCTCAGTCTTTGAGTAGCTGTATCCAAGGCAACCGCAATGCACATTTGAAGCTGGCTGGTCCTTCCACTCTGCATGATTATATCCAATGGCAACCAGAATGCACCTTCATGATAACTCCTGAGCTTGCTTGTTCTTAAAGCAGTATTGATCCTTTGCTGTCTTAAAGACACACCGCATACTTCCTAAGAAAACCCCACCAGGATCATGACAGTACCTACACTCCAAGGACTGTAGTGATTCAAGAAGGCAGCTCACCACCACCTTCTCAAGGATAATTAGCGATGGGCAATAAATACTGGCCTAGCCAGTGACATCCATATCCCATGAACAAATAAAAAAATTTCATGAATTTGAATCTCAGGGATGGATTTTACAGCTGCCCTCAACCCCCCCACCCCAACCCAGACATTGGGGTTGTGGCTGGAGGGGCTGGAAAATGCTTCCAGGAGAGGCCCGCCATGGACCTTGAAGCCGAGAAGGCCCGGCCTGCTATTGCCAGCAGTGGCGAGGCCTCGTGGCAGCTCCCCATCACCACCACCCCACCCCTCCGTTCGGCAGTAAGAGCAAAATTTCAATATGTTAATTTATTAAAATAAATTAATTAAGTGTTTACCCGCTCCCGCCATCCATTCCGCAGTGATATTGCTGCCGGTGACGCTGTGAATGGCATCTCCATTACAGCCCCCACCACATGACTGGGGGGGACAGCCGTCGCCATTATGCAAAATGGTCGGCCACTGCATAATCACAACGATGTGGCCGCTCACGTCACCAGCGGGACTGCTGCAATTTTGCGCACCTGTCACTGGTCCCGGCAATGGGATCATAAACTCCAGCCCAGGTCTCCACAGATGCTGCCAGACCTGCTGAGTATTGCCAGCATTTTCTGTTTTTAATTCAGATTTCCAGCACCTGCAGTTAGGTTACACATAGTGTTGGGTTTGGATTATAGTTGTAATTGTTTAGTTGTTACGGCCACTGCTCGAAATGGGCAAGGCAAGGGAATTGCGTTTACTTTTAAGTCAGTCAGAGGGCAGCTGGAGCTACACAAAAATTTAAGGTGCGACAGCACTTTGATTTGATCCATTGGTTGTGGGATCGCTTAGCTAGCTCTGTCTGTCGCATGCTGCTTCTGCTGTTTGGTATGCAATTAGCCCTGTGTTGTAGCTTCACCAGGTTCACCAGTACATTTTTAGGTATGCTTGGTGCTGCTCTTGGCATGCCCTCCTGCACTCTTTAATGAATCAGGACTTGGCTTGCTGGTAATGGTAGAATGAGGGATTATGCTAGGTCATGAAGTCCAGAGCCAATATTGAAGACTCCCAGGCCAACCCCTCCCAACTGTATACTGCTGTGCCACCACCTTCTGGTGAGTGTCTTCTACCAATGAGACAGGACATACCCAGAATGGTGATGTCTGGGACTTTGGATGTCAGGTATGTTTCTGTGAATATGACTACGTCAGGCTGTTGCTTTACTGCTCTATGGGACAGCTCTCCCCCAATTTTGACACAAGCCCCCAAGATGTTAGTAAGGAGGACTTTGCAGGGTTGACAGGACTGGGTGTTCTGTTGTCATTTCCAGTGCCTAGGTCGATGCCGGGTGGTACGCCTGGTTTTATTCGTTTTCAACTTTTGTGTAGCTGTACAACTGAATAGCTAGCTGGGCCATTTCAGAGGGCTGTTAACCCACATTGCTGTGGGTCTGGAGTCACGCGTAGGCCAGACCAGCAGAATTAGTGAACCAGATGGATTTTCACAGCAATCATCATTTCTGAGACCAGCTTTCAATTCATGATTTTTATGAATTCATTGAGTTCAAATTCTACCAGTTGCCATGATGTGTCCCCAGAGGCTCAGTCTCTAGCTTACTTGCTGGGAACATAACCACTACGCTAGCATCACACCTTAATTTTGATGGGACTGAAGTCACAAATCAAGTTGACCGCATTTGACTCAATCTGTTCCCAAAAGTAGGGTGTCTCATTGGATTAATTCCAGGAATGTTTTCTTGTAAGTTCTGGCAGTTTCAGTTCAGTTTCTGATCCAACTCATTGTCATGTTAAGACTGGTAAACTCTGAGCACTTGGAATAGGCTGGCACCTTCTGGTCCAATTTCACAACCTTTTCTGAGTCCAAGTACCACTCTCAGTTAATTTTAAAAAAATCAATTTTGGGATGTGGGCGTTGCTCGCAAATGTGTTATTTGACATGCAGACAACATTTTTGAACAGACCAAGGTCTGAATGCAATGATGCTGTTCCAAAACCCCTTTGGCTTCGTGTTCAGCTGTCTCCTCTCTGCTTGTATTATAAACTGTTCTGAAGTAAAATTGGAGAATAATGGATATAGTTATCGCTATTAATCCTGGAATCCAATATAACGACAAGCTTATTGAAAATATTCAGGTGAGATATTGACCTGCTGTCTGAAAAGATCTAATATCTGTTGCTTTGAGACATTGTATGTTCTTCAAGTTGCATTTTATTGTTTAGAATTCAGGATTTGGTGAGAGGAGGGAGAGTTAAAGGAATATGTTATATCCTCTTCCCCCTCACATCTGATTAATATAATGAGATATTGATATTAAACCTGTGTTTGCCTTACAGGAAATGGTGACTGAAGCCTCCTCCTACCTGTACCGAGCTACCAAACAGCAAGTTTATTTTTCAGATGTAAAAATCCTGCTGCCTGTTACATGGCCGGTTAGTTCCAGCTCAGTTCAGAGACCCACTACTCAATCCTATGAGAAGGTAAGAATTGAACGGTGAAGACTGACAATCTTCTCGAGTCTGCTCCTGTTCAGCCGCTGTAACTCCTCCCGAAAACCCCGTTCTCACATGGGTTCTTGTAGGTTCTTGCACCGAACTTATATCAAAGTTTCAGTGGTGGAACAGGAGCAGCTCGGAGGAAATTCCGAGTGGAATCTGACACTTTCAAAAGATTTTCTTTAATACCTACTTGACCTGAAGATAATTTATTACTTAACAGCTCTCCCACAGTGAGGCTGGGAATAGCCTATTTGACAACAAAAGAGGGAGTTATACTTTGCAATGAACAATTAAATTGTCAGTCACTGGTGTCAGAATAAGTTCAGGTTGTTTCTATTGGTGTTCTAGAATTTGTGCTGTTGCTTTGGGGATTGAATTCCACAGTGCTGTCTATTTTATCATGAAGACAGTACATTAGTTGTTCAGAATATTATAACTTTCTTTACCTCTGTGTTAGTTTTTTCTCTCTTACTGGTTTGTAAGCCTAACAGACATAGGCTCAACAGTGCTGGTGACTGGGTTGTGGGATCCTGGAGGACTTATTGGTTTTAGTAATATTGGGAAGTATCTCTGGGGTCTGGCAGTAATAGTGGGAGGAGGGAGTACACAGCTTGGAATCAGTGAGGGCAGGGAGTGGCTCCAAGATCTGGCAGTGCTAGGGGAAATGGCAGAAGACTGCACTGGTAGCTGAGGTAGCAGATATACGAACATACGAACTAGGAGCAGGAGAAGGCCCCTCGACTCTGCTCCGCCATTCAAAATGATCATGGCTTCTTGGCTGATATGATTGTAAACTTGACTCCACATTCCGGCCTACCCCCTTGCTTAACAAGAATCTATCTACCTCTGCCTTAAAAATATTTAAAGACTCTGCTTCCACTGCCTTTTGAGGCCGAGAGGTCCAAAGACTCACGACCCACTGAGAGAAAAAAATTCTCCTCATTTCTGTCTTAAATGGGCGACCCCTTATTTTTAAACAGTGACCCCCTCGTTCTAGATTCTCCCTCAAGGGGAAACATCCTTTCCACATCCACCCTGTCAAGACCCCTCAGGATCTTATATGTTTCAATCAAGTCACTTCTTACTCTTCTCAACTCCAGCGGACACAAGCCTAGCCTGTCCAACCTTTCCTTATAAGACAACCTGCCCATTCCAGGTATTAATCTAATAAACCCCCTCTGAACTGCTTCCAACACATTTACACCTTTCCTTAAATAAGGAGACCAGTACTGTACACAGTACTCCAGATGTGGTCTCATTAATGCCCTGTATATCTGTTTTAGTTTAGTTTAGAGATACAGCACTGAAACAGGCCCTTCGGCCCACCGAGTCTGTGCCGACCATCAACTACCCATTTATACTAATCCTACACTAATCCCATATTCCTACCACATCCCCACCTGTCCCTATATTTCCCTACCACCTACCTATACCAGGAGCAATTTATAATGGCCAATTAACCTATCAACCTGCAAGTCTTTGGCATGTGGGAGGAAACCGGAACACCCGGAGGAAACCCACGCAGACACAGGGAGAACTTGCAAACTCTGAAGCATATCTTCCCTACTTTTGTATTCAAATCCCCTCGCGAAAAGCAATAACATTCTATTAGCTTTCCTAATTACTTGCTGTACCTGCATACTAACCTTTTGCGATTCATGCACTAGGACACCCAGATCCCTCTGCATCTCAGAGATCTGCAATCTCTCACCATTTAGATAAAATGTTTCGTTTTTATTTTTCCTGCCAAAATAGGCAATTTCACATTTTCCCACATTATACTCCATTTGCCAGATCTTTGCCCACTCACTTAAGCTATTTATATCCCTTTGTAGCCTCCTTATGTTCACAAGTTACTTTCCTACATTTTAATGTCTGTCAAATTAGCATATAAAACATTGGGGAGGGAGGGGGTGTGAAAGGGCCTCCTGCCTTTCCTTTTTAATTAAAAAATTTAAAAGGTAATTTCCCTTTAAAGATTCAAATCTCTCATGAAGGGCCTGAGGTCCTTTAAAAATGGCGCCAGCCCCTGTGCGGTGGCACCGGACACCGTTGTCGGGGACGTGGAGGCCGCCTCCTCTACGTCATTGGGGGCAGCCGTTCCACCCCTTCCATTTAAATGAGCCCCCGTGTGTAATATCGCTGGGTCTCAGCGACGGCACTTCCATATCAGCGGTGCGCTGATAAAGTTCAACTCTATGATTCTGTGACCAAAAGTGCTAGGCTGATCCTGGACTGTTCCAGGTCACCATGCACTCCTGTACGAATCTCTCATAGCATACAAGGAACTTTAACACAGTCGTGGCTGACTGTGTATTTAGAGTTCCCTGATGATTGTTTCGAAAACCTTACCCACCACTGATGTTAAACCGACCAACCTGTAGTTACTAGGAATGTCTTTACAACCTTTCTTGAAGAACCTCCCAGAACCGTGACAGGGTTCCCCTTGTCCTCACTTTTCATCCCACCAGCCTCCATATCCAAAGGATCATCCTCCACCATTTTCGCCACCTCCAGCGTGATGCCACTACCAGTCGCATCTTCCCCTCCCTTCCCCTGTCAGCATTCCGAAGGGATCGTTCCCTCCGCGACACCCTGGTCCACTCCTCCATTACCCCCACCACCTCGTCCCCGTCCCAGGGCACCTTCCCTTGCAATCGCAGGAGGTGTAATACCTGCCCATTTACCTCCTCTCTCCTCATTATCCCAGGCCCCAAACACTCCTTTCAGGTGAAGCAGCGATTTACTTGTACTTCTTTCAATGTAGTATACTGTATTCGCTGCTCACAGTGTGGTCTCCTCTACATTGGGGAGACCAAGCGCAGACTGGGTGACCGCTTTGCGGAACATCTCCGCTCAGTCCGCAAGCAGGACCCTGAGCTTCCGGTTGCTTGCCATTTCAACACTCCCCCCTGCTCTCATGCTCACATCTCTGTCCTGGGATTGCTGCCGTGTTCCAATGAACATCAACGCAAGCTCGAGGAACAGCATCTCATCTACCGATTAAGCACACTACAGCCTGCCGGACTGAACATTGAGTTCAATAATTTCAGAGCATGACAGCCCCCCACTTTACTTTCATTTTTAGTCATTTTTAGTTATTTTTTCTTCCTTTTTTTTTGCATTCCTTTTTACATTTTTTACAATCTTTTTTTGCATTTATTTCATTTCATCTTAGTTTGTTCAGTTTGCTTACCCACTGTTTTTTTCAGGTTGTTTTTCTTCAGGTTTGCACTTGCTGATGTTCTATATTCAGTATATTCACACCTAATCTGTACTAATGCTTTGTCTTTCAAAACACCATTAACATATTGTTTGCCTTTGCTCCGTGACCTTTTGGTCAGCTATGTGGCCTGGTCCAATCTGCACCTTCTCCTTTGTTATCTCTTGCCCAACCCCCACCTCACTTGTTTATAATCTGTGACTTTTCTAATATTTGTCAGTTCCGAAGAAGGGTTACTGACCCGAAACGTTAACTCTGCTTCTCTTTCCACAGATGCTGCCAGACCTGCTGAGTGAATCCAGCATTTCTTGTTTTTGATTAAGTATTCTAACCTTGCCCTGAATCTAAGCATATATCACCTTCTATGTCCTGAACAGGCCCCATCCCACTTCATATTACCTGCTTCCTATTTATGTGCTGGTTGAAGATTTTTGGGTTACCTTTCATGTTGACAGCCATTCTATTCTCATATCCTGTTCTGTTGAAAGGTCACAGATTGAAAGGGTTAACTCTGTTTCTCTCTCCACAGATGCTGCCAGACCTGCTGAGTATTTCCAGCACTTTCTGTTTTTATTCTCATGTTCTCTCTAGTTTTCTCTAATCTTCTCTTTAATTTTTGGGTAATTTAAGGGGATAAATTAAGAGTAAGTCAGGGCAGGGCAGCTCGGCAATGTGGAGTGCTCCTCCTGTGAAATGTGGGAAGTCAGGGACACTTCCAGTGTCCAGGGCGAACATGTGTGCAGGATGTGTCTCCAGCTGCAGCTACTCGAAATCAGCGTTTCGGATCTGGAGTGGCGGCTGGAGACACTGTGGAGCATCTGCGAGGCTGAGATCATCGTGGATAGCACGTACAGGGAGGTGGTCACACTACAGGTAAAGACTGCTCAGGCAGAAAGGGAATGGGTGACCGCCAGGCAGAGGAGAAGAACTAGGCAGGTAGTGCAGGAGTCCCCTGGGCCCATCTCCCTCTCCAACAGATTTCCCGCTTTGGATATTTTTGGGGGAGATAGCTTCTCAGGGGAATACAGCAAGAGCCAAGTCGGTGGCACCACGGGTGCCTCAGCTGCACAGGAGGGGAAGAAAAGGAGTGGGAGAGCTATAGTGATAAGGGATTCTATCATAAGGGGTATAGATAGGCATTTCTGTGGCCGTAAATGTGACTCCAGGATATGTTGCCACCCTGGTGCTAGGGTCAAGGATGTCACAGAGCGGCTGCAGGACATTCTGAAGGGGGAGGGTGAACAGTCAGAGGTTGTGGTACACATTGGTACCAACGACATAGGCAGAAAGAGGAATGAGGTCCGGCAACAAGAATTTAGGGAGCTAGGTAGCAGATTAAAAAGCAGGGCCACAAAGGTTGTAATCTCTGGTTTACTCCCAGTGCCACGTGCTAGTGAGTATAGGAATAGGAGGATAGAGCAGATGAATGCGTGGCTGAGGTGATGGTGCAGGAGGGAGGGCTTTAGTTTCCTGGATCACTGGGTCTGTTTCTGGAGAAGGTGGGACCTGTACAAGTGGGACGGGTTGCACCTGAACCGGAACGGGATCAACATCCTTGCTGGGAAGTTTGCTAGTGCTGTTAGGGGAGGGGTTGAACTAATTTGACGGGGATGGGATATAGAGTGGAGGTACAGTAGGGGGTGATGCACAGTCAAATATAGAAGAGAAACTGAGTCAGTCTGGAAGGCAGAGCAAATATAGACCTGTTAAGGCACAAGTGAATAATACAAGACAGGAGTTTTACTAGTAAGGCAGATGAATTGAGGCTGTTGATTAACACATGGGAATATGATGTTATTGCTATCACAGAGACATGGTTGTGGGAGGGACAGGACTGGCAGCTCAATATTCCAGGGTATAGAATCTTCAGGCATGACAGGGGAGGGGGTAAAAGAGGAGGTGGCATTGCACTGTTGATCAAAGAGCCAATTAATGCAGTAAGGAGGGATGATATCTTACAAAGTTCCTCAAATGAGGCCATTTGGGTAGAACTTAAAAACAAAAAGGGGGCAATCACTTGGCTGGGAATGTACTATGGGCCTCCAAACAGTCAGGGTGATATAGAGGAGCAGATGTGTAGGCAAATCTTAGAGAGGTGTAAAAATAATCGGGTAATAGTAAGAGATTTCAACTTCCCCAATATCAACTGGGATAGGCTTAGTGCAAAAGGCTTAAAGGGGACAGAATTCTTAAAATGCATACAGGAGAGCTTTTTGAGTGAGCACATAGAAAGTCCGACAAGAGAAGGGGCAGTACTGGACCTAATCTTAGGGAATGAAGCCAGGCAAGTGATAGAAGTGTCAGTGGGGGAGCTTTTCGTGGATAGTGACCATAACTCTGTAAGATTTAAGGTCGTTGTGGAAAAGGACAAGATGGAACGGAAATAAAGGTACTGAATTGGGGGAAGGCAGATTTCAATATGATAAAACAGGATCTGGCCAAAGTGGACTAGGAGCAGCTACTTGTAGGAGAGTCTACATCAGACCAGTGGGAGTCATTCATAGAGGAAATAGTGAGAGTTCAGAGCCAATATGTTCCTGTTAAGGTGAAGGATAGGACCAACAAGTCCAGTGAACCATGGATGTCAAGGGATTTAGAGGATTGGAGAAAGAAAAAAAAGAGCCTCAGGCAGATTCAGAGTGCTGAATCTCCAGTTAGGTGGTAGAGGTCACGGGTTTGCAAGGTGCTGTCAAAGGAGCCTTGGTGCATTGCATCCTGCAGATGGTACACACTGCTGCCACTGTGCGTCGGTGGCGAAGAAAGTGAATGTTGAAGATGGTGGATGGGGTGCCAATCAAGCAGGCTGCTTTGTCCTGGATGGTGTCGAGCTTCTTGAGTGTTGTTGGAGCTGCACCCATCCAGGCAAGTGGAGAGTATTCCATCACACTCCTGACTTGTGCCTTGTAGATGGTGGACAGGCTTTGGGGAGTCAGGAGGTGAGTTACTTGCCTCAGGATTCCTAGCCTCTGACCTGCTCTTGTAGCCACGGTATTTATATGGCTACTCCAGTTCAGTTTCTGGTTAATGGTGGTCCCTACCATTGGGATGTTGACAGTGGGGGATTCAGCGATGATAATGCCATTGAATGTCAAGGGGAGATGGTTAGATTCTCTCTTGTTGGAGATGGTCATTGCCTGGCATTTGTGTGGCGCGAATGTTACTTGCCACTTATCAGCCCAAGCGTGGATATTGTCCAGGTCTTGCTGCATTTCTACACAGACTGCTTCAGTATCTGAGCAGTCGCGAATGGTGCTGAACATTGTGCAATCATTAGTGAACATCCCCACTTCTGACCTTATGATTGAAGGAAGGTCATTTATGAAGCAGCTGAAGATGGTTGAGCCCAGGACACTACCCTGAGGAACTCCTGCAGTGATGTCCTGGAGCTCAGATGATTTATCTCCAACAATCACAACCATCTTCCTTTGTGCTAGGTATGACTCCAACCAGCAGAGTGTTTTCCCCGATTTCCATTGACCTCAGTTTTGCTAGGGCTCCTTGATGCCATACTCGGTCAAATGCTGCCTTGATGTCAAGGGCAGTCACTCTCACCTCACCTCTTGAGTTCAGGCCTTTTGTCTATGTTTGATCCAAGGCTGTAATGAGGTCAGGAGCTGAGTGGCCCTGGCTGAACCCAAACTGAGTGTCACTGAGCAGGTTATTGCTAAGCAAGTGCTGCTTGATGGCACTGTTAATGACACCTTCCATCACTTTACCGATGATAGAGAGTAGGCTGATGGGGCGGTAATTGGCCGGGTTGGATTTGTCCTGCTTTTTGTGTACAGGACATACCTGGGCAATTTTCTACATTACAGGGTAGATGCCAGTGTTGTAGCTGTACTGGAACAGCTTGGCTAAATGCGCGGCAAGTTCTGGAGCACAGATCTTCAGTACTATTGCCGGAATATTGTCAGAGCCCATTGCTTTTGCAGTATCCAGTGCCTTCAGTCGTTTCTTGATATCACGCGGAGTGAAACAATTGGCTCAAGTCTGGCATCTGTGATGCTGGGGACTTCAGGAGGAGGCCGAGATGGATCATCAACTCGGCACTTCTGGCTGAAGATTGTGGAAAATGCTTCCGCCTTATATTTCGCACTGATGTGCTGGGCTCCCTCATCATTGAGGATGGGGATATTTGTGGAGCCACCTCCTCCAGTTAGTTGTTTAATTGTCCACCACGATTCACGGCTGGATGGGGCAAGACTGCAGAACTTCGATCTGATCCGTTGGTTATGGGATCGCTTAGCTCTGTGTATGACATGCGTCTTACGCAGTTTGGCACGCAGATAGTCCTGTGTTATAGCTTCACCAGGTTGACATCTCATTTTGAGGTATGCCCGGTGCTGCTCCTGGCATGCCCTCCTGCACGCTTCATTGAACCAGGGTTGGTCTCCTGGCTTGATAGTAATGGTAGAGTGGGGGATATGTTGGGCCATGAGGTTACAGATTGTGGTTGAGTACAATTCTGCTGCTGCTGATGGCCCACAGTGCCTCATTGATGCCCAGTTTTGCATTGCTAGATCTGTTCGAAACCTATCCCATTTAGCATGGTGATAGGGCCACACAACACGATGGACGGTATCCTCAATGTGAAGGCGGGACTTCGTCTCCACAAGGACTGTGCGGTGGTCACTCCTAACAATACAGTCATGGACAGAAGCATCTGCAGCAGGCAGATTGGTGAGGACAAGGTCAAGTATGATTTTCCCTTTTGTTGGTTCCACCAACACCTGCCGCAGACCCAGTCTAGCAGCCATGTCCTTTAGGCCTCGGCCAGCTCGGTCAGTAGTGGTGCTACCGAGCCACTCATGGTGATGGACATTGAAGTCCCCCACCCAGAGTACATTTTGAGCCCTTGCCACCCTCAGTGCTTCCTCCAAGTATGTTCAACATGGTGGAGTACTGAGTCATCAGCTGAGGGAGGGCGGTAGGTGGTAATCAGTAGGAGGTTACCTTGCCCATGTTTGACCTGATGCCATGAGACTTCATGGGGTCCGGAGTCGATGTTGAGGACTCCCAGGGCAATTCCCTCCCTACTGTTTACCACTGTTCCGCCACCTCTGGTGGGTCTGTCCTGCCGGTGGGACAGGACATACCCAGGGATAGTGATTGCAGTGTCTGGGACATTGTCTGTAAGGTATGATTCCGTGAGTATGGCTATGTCAGGCTGTTGCTTGACTAGTCTGTGGGACAGCTCTCCCAACTTTAGCACAAGCCCCCAGATGTTGGTAAGGACTTTGCAGGGTCGACAGGGCTGGGTTTTCCGTTGTCGTTTCCGGTGCCTAGGTCGATGCTGGGTGGTCTGTCCAGTTTCATTCCTTTTTATTAACTTCGTAGCAATTAGGTACAACTGAGTGGCTTGCTAGGCCATTTCAGAGGGCATGTAAGAGTTAACCACATTGCTGTGGGTCTGGCGTCACATGTAGGCCAGACCAGGTAAGGACAGCAGATTTCCTTCCCTAAAGGACATTAGTGAACCAGGTGGGTTTTTACAACAATCGCCAATGGTTTCATGGCCATTATTAGACTAGCTTTTTAATTCTAGATTTATTAATTAAATTCAAATTCCACTTTCTGCTGTGGTGGGATTCGAACCCATGCCCCCAGAGAAATACCCTGGGTCTCTGGGTTACTAGTCCAGTGATAATACCACTACGCCACCGCCTACCCAGACTCCAGACTTCATGACATCAGATCAAACATGGGCAAGGAAGCCTCCTGCTGATACCCACCCACTAGCCAGAAGCTTCCCTTCACCCCCTCCTTCAGCTCATGAACCAGTGCTCCTCCATGTTGAACAGCACTTGGAGGAAACACTGAGGGTGGCAAGTGTGCAGAATGTCCTCTGGATTGGAGACTTCGATGTCCATCACCAAGGGTGGCTCAGTAGCACCATTACTGACATCGCTGCTCGACTGGGTCTGGTGAGGGGAAAACCTACTTGACCTCATCCTCACCAATCTGCCTGTCACAGATACATCTGTCTATGACAGTATTGGTAGCAGTGACCACAGTCATTTTGGAGACAAAGTCCTGTCTTCACATTGCGGATACTCTCCATCATGTTGTGTGGCACTACCACTAGGCTAAATGTGATAGATTTTGAACAGATCTAACAATGCAAAACTGAGCATCCATGAGATGCTGTGGGGCAGCAGCAGAATTGTACTCAACCACAATCTGTAACCTCATGGCCCGGCATATCCCCCACTCTACCATTACCATCAAGGCAGGGACCAACCCTGGTTCAATAAAGACTGCAGGAGTGAGGTGCCAACCTGGTGAAGCTAAAACACAGGACTACTTTCATGCCAAACTGCGTAAACTGCATGCAATAGACAGAGCTAAATGAACTCACCGCCAACGGATCAGATTTAAACTCTGCAGTCCTGCCACATCCAGTCGTGAATGGTCGTAGAGAACAAAAAAGTAACAGGAGGAGGTGGCTCCACAAATATCCCATCCGCAATGATGGGGCAGCCCAGCACATCAGTGCACAAAATAAGGCTGAAGCATTTGCAACAATCTTCAGCCAGAAGTGTTGAGCGGATGATCCATCTTGGCCTCATCCTGAGGTCCCCAGCATCACAGATGCCAGACTTCAGCCAATTCAATTCACTCCACGTGATATCAAGAAATAAACAAAGGCACTGGATACTGCACAGGCTATGGGCCCTGACAACACTCTGGCAATAGTAGTGAAGACGTGTGCTCCAGAACTTGCCGCGCATTTAGCCAAGCTGTTCCAGTATAGCTATAACACTGGCATCTGCCTGGCAATGTGGAAAATTGTCCAGGTATGTCTGGTACAGAAAACGCAGGACAAGCCCAACCCGGCCAATTACCGGCCTGTGAGTCTACTCTTGATCATCAGTAAAGTGATGGAAGGTGTCATCGACAGTGCTATCAAGCGGCACTGCTTAGCAATAACCTGCTCAGTGACGCTCAGTTTAGGTTCTGCCAGGGCCACTCCGATCCTGA
Source organism: Heterodontus francisci (assembly GCF_036365525.1). Lineage (NCBI taxonomy): Eukaryota > Metazoa > Chordata > Chondrichthyes > Heterodontiformes > Heterodontidae > Heterodontus > Heterodontus francisci. Next base: position 17,489,479 of record NC_090378.1, read on the forward strand.
CCTCATTACAGCCTTGGTCCAAACATGGACAAAAGAGCTGAACTCCAGAGGTGAGGTGAGAGTGACTGCCCTTGCCCCTGACATCAAGGCAGCATTTGACCAAGCATGGCATCAAGGAGCCCGAGCAAAATTGGAGTCAATGGGAATCAGGGTGAAAACTCTCCGCTGGTTGGAGTCATACCTAGCGCAAAGGAAGATAGTTATGGTTGTTGGAGGTCAATCCAGGATAACACTGCAGGAGTTCCTCAGCCTAGTGTCCTAGGCCCAACCATCTTCAGCTGCTTCAAGAATGGCCAGCAACGCCCACATCCCATGAATGAATAAAACACAAATCTGTGATTTCCCTGCATTTCTATAACTTATAATTTATAACCTATTACTTATTCTATAACTAACACAAATATAATTCGTTAGAATATTTACACTTGCACATGACTGGCCAAAGTATGGCAACAGATTGGGAGAATCCCCATTGCTGCTGTAGGCAGTGAACTCCTTTGTTGTGTATGTGTGTTTATTGCTGAGATTCTCACATGGAAACATCCAATTGTCTTTTCCTAGGCTGATGTGATCATTGCTGACCCATACCGTAGATATGGAGATGACCCGTACACTCTGCAGTATGGTGGATGTGGTGAGAAGGGGCGGTATATTCATTTCACCCCTAACTTTATACTAAACAACAGTCTGACCGCTGTTTATGGCTCAAAAGGTAAATTAATTTCAGCAAATTAACACCATTGTCGCATGTGCTTTAAGCACTGACTTATGCCTGCTTATTTAGTGAACATGATTCCAGTTGATAATCCTGAAGGTGATGAAAACATGCACAGACATGCAACAACAGGGAAGGTGCGATGAAGGCAAAATTGAAAGTAAGCAGCCTTAGTGAAAAAAGTAAAAGCAATGTTACAAACAAAACATTTCTCAGCTCTTCTCCTATCAGGTCAATAGAGCACTAAAGTTCTCAGCAAATCCTTTGACACACCAATTCTACTCCATACTCAGAAACCTTGCAACAGTACTGTCACTAACGTGGGAAAACAGAGTATTTTTTATGATACCACTGTTACAGCCCTTTTCACCTCGCGACAGTGTCATGCAAACAAGAAAGGTGATGATAGAAAAACTAAAGACTAAAACTGAAGAGATATAAAAATTGACTTTACCTTTTTAAAAAAATGCATAATGCTGCTAAAAATGGCCACCAAAGGTAAATGATCTGGCCTTTGGATCTTCAACCTGTCTGACAGGGACAAAGTAATACCATTTGAGCTGGGAGGGGTCAATTACACCCATCCTGAAACATTCCTGAATTTAATGCGTTCTTCTGAAACAAAGAAGTGGAAACATCATAACCGGATTATTCTGATTGACACTTTTGAACTGAAAGGTTTCTTCTGAAACAAAGAAGGTGTGAAGTAGCAACATCCGATTTCATTTTTGGCCACCACAGGGAGGGACAACCACATCTCCCACAGAGAGTATAGGTTTGAAACCATTTTTGACCTTAAAAGTAGCTCCCTGAAGACAGCAAGAGAGACACCCAGAACGAAGCATCCAGGAATTTTGTTTCCCGATAAGGGGCTGGGAGAAATCCAGCAAACCTGAATGGAAGCGTCCTGCTGTAGAATTCTACATCTTTACTTATGCAGCAGTGAATTAGAAGTGATCCGCTGTCTTCAACTGAATTTTAAACCAAAAGAGAAACCTTCAAACACCTGAGGCCTGCAACCGACGAGAACTTGACTTCCAAGAGACTTCAACAGGTTAACGTAACTCACCAAAACCTACCCCACTTACAACCACTTACTCCTTTTTCCTCTATATCTGTCTCTTCTTGTGTGTGTGTGCGTGTGTGTGTGTGAGTGCGAGTGAATGCATGATTAGAAATGATTGTGCCAATTTCAAGATAAGGAGTTTTGATCAATAAATAATTGATTTTATGCTTTAAACTAGAAGAAAACCTGTCGCTGTCTGTTTATTTGACAAATAAAACACAAAGGGGTTAAACCCTCATAACAAAAAAACACTTGCTGTGGTCAGGTGGGAGTTGATCAGTGGGAACCACCGAAACCCCTCACCACGTGGACCTAACAACTGACTGAAGGCAGCGTGTTTAACAAAAAAGTGTTTTAGCTCATGAGTGATTTAATTGTCTAGAACAGACAAATGACAGGTTTGCTCGTAAGTTTTCAAAGAAAGATCAATGTTTATTGTTCCACACCTGAATCTATGCAACTACACCCTCTTTCACACTCATACAGATGCACATGCACAAGATTACAATTATAAAAGTCTTCTTTGGCCTCTTTGTCTCGAGAGATAATGGGTAAATGGCTAGAGGTGGTCAGTGGTTTGTGAAGCAGCGCCTGGAGTGGCTATAAAGGCCAATTCTAGAGCGACAGACTCTTCCACAGGTGCTGCAGATAAAATTGGTTGTCGGGGCTGTTACACAGTTGGCTCTCTCCTTGCACTTCTGTCTTTTTTCCTGCCAACTGCTAAGTGTCTTCGCTTCACCACTGTTTAGCCCCGCCTTTATGGCTGTCTGCCAACTCTGGCGATCACTGGCAACTGACTCCCATGACTTGTGGTCAATGTCACAGGACTTCATGTCACGTTTGCAGACGTCTTTCAAGCGGATATATGGACGGCCGGTGGGTCTGATACCAGTGATGAGCTCGCTGTACAATGTGTCCTTGGGGATCCTGCCATCTTCCATGCGGCTCACATGGCCAAGCCATCTCAAGTGCCGCTGACTCAGTAGGGTATATATGCTGGGGATGTTGGTTGCCTCGAGGACTTCTGCATTGGAGATGCGGTCCTGCCACTTGATGCCAAGGATTCTCCGGAGGCAGAGAAGATGGAATGAATTGAGACGTCGCTCTTGGCTGACATAAGTTGTCCAGGCCTCGCTGACGTAGAGCAAGGTACTGAGGGCACAGGCTTGAAACACTCGGACTTTGTGTTTCGTGTCAGTGCGCCATGTTCCCACACCCTCTTGGCCAGTCTGGACATAGCAGTGGGCGCCTTTCCCATGCTCTTGTTGATTTCTGCATCTAGAGACAGGTTACTGGTGATAGTTGAGCCTAGGTAGGTGAACTCTTGAACCACTTCCAGAACATAGTCGCCGATATTGATGGATGGAGCATTTCTGATGTCTTGTCCCATGATGTTTGTTTTCTTGAGGCTGATGGTTAAGCCAAATTTGTTGCAGGCAGCTGCAATCCTGTAGATGAGTCTCTGCAGACACTCTTCTGTGAGGGATGTTAATGCAGCATTGTTAGCAAAGAGGAGTTCCCTGACGAGGACTTTCCGTACTTTGGTCTTCGCTCTAAGACGGGCAAGGCTGAACAACCTGCCATCTGATCTTGCATGGAGGAAAATTCCTTCTTCTGAAGACTTGAACGCATGTGAAAGCAGCAGGGAGAAGACGATCACAAACAGTGTTGGTGCGAGAACACAGCCCTGTTTCACACCACTCAGGATAGAAAAGGGGTCTGATGAGGCACCACTATGTTGAATTGTGCCTTTCATATTGTCATGGAATGAAGTGGTGATACTTAGTAGCTTTGGTGGGCATCCGATCTTTGCTAGTAGTCTGAAGAGACCACGTCTGCTGATGAGGTCAAAGGCTTTGGTGAGATCTATGAAAGCAACGTAGAGGGGCATCTGTTGTTCGTGGCATTTCTCCTGAATCTGGCAAAGGGAGAACAGCATGTCAATGGTGGATCTCTCTGCTCGAAAGCCGCACTGTGCCTCAGGGTAGACATGCTCAGCCAGCTTCTGGAGTCTGTTTCAAATGACTCGAGCGAAGACTTTCCCCACTATGCTGAGCAGGGAGATTCCACAGTAGTTGTTGCAGTCACCGCGGTTGCCCTTGTTCTTATAGAGGGTGAAGATATTGGCATCGCGCATGTCCTGTGGTACTGCTCCCTCTTCCCAGCACAGACAAAGCAGTTCATAAAGTGCTGAGAGTATATCAGGCTTGGCACTCTTGATTATTTCAGGGGAAATGCAGCCTGACACTGAAGTATGCAAAGGAGTGCTGCCTTTAATGACTGAATATATTAAATCGCTTGTGGATGCCCAGTTTGCCGAAATTTAGTCCCTGGGGTTGAATTCCTAAAGAACAACAGCATAGGTAGTCTTTAAGTTTTAGAATTAGAGATGTCCATATATACCACGTTTAATTTTAATCGAAGATGGCCGGCCTAACAAAGGGAATGCGCGCAGAGAGCTCAAACTCCTGCTGCTCGTTTAATGTTGGAGCCGCTACAGGGTCACGTCAGAGCCGGAGCTGCAGTGCCCGGACTGGGGTGACGATGAGCGCATGCCAAAGGCCCAGTGAGGCCTCGGCCCCCCCGCTGGTCTCGTACGGAAAATGTTTGATTGGATCCCGGGAGAAGAAGCTCCATATCGCGGTCGGCCATAGCACTGACCCCCCACCCCCTCGCACCACCTTCCCCCCCTCCCCCCTCGCACCAACTTCCCCCTCACACCCCCTTCCCCCTCCCCCCGCACCCCTTCCTCCCCATGCCCCTTCCCCCTTGCACCCCCTCCCTCCTCGCACCCTCTTCCCCCGCACCCTCTTCCCCTCGCACCCCCTCCCCCCTCGCACCCCCTCCCCCTCGCACCCTCTCTCCTCTTCCCCCTCACACACCCTTCCCCCTCCCCCTTTGCAGCCCCTTTCCCCCTCCCCCCTCGCACCCCCCACTCCCCCTGCCCCCCGCACCCCCTTCCACGACTCATGGCCCTCCTGCCTTGGGAGCTATGGCATTGGAAGGATGAATGAGAATGGACAGAAACTGCTGGTGTTGTGTACCTATCATAACCTCTGCATCACCAACTTGTTCTTTCATACTCAATCCTGTCACCCGGTTTCTTGGAGACACCCAAGATCATGTCGTTGGCACCAGCTGAACCTCATCATCACAAGGCGAGCCTCTTTAAACAGCGTTCAAATCACATGCAGTTTCCACTCTGCGGACTGCGACACCGACCACTCCCTGGAGTGCTGCAAAGTTAGACTCAAACCAAAGAAGCTGCATCCAAGCAGAAGGGCCGCCCGCGCATCAACATGAACAGAATTTCTTATCCACACCTGTAACATAAGTTTCTAAATTCACTTGAAAAAGCCCCTCAAAACACTCCTGCAGGGGATGATGACACCAAGTGGGCCCACATCAGAGACGCCATCTATGACTCAGCAATGACCACCTTTGGCAAACGTGTGAAGCAGAATGCAGACTGGTTTCAATCTCACTTTGAAGAGCTGGAACCTATCATAGCTGCTAAGCGTTGCACTGTTGAACTACAAGAAAGCCCCCAGCGAGTTAACATCTGTAGCACTGAAAGTAGCCAGAAGCGCTGCACAAAGAACAGCCAGGCGCTGTGCAAATGACTACTGGCAACACCTATGCAGTCGTATTCAGCTGGCCTCCGACACCGGAAATATCAGAAGAATGTATGATGACATTAAGAGAGCTTTTGGGCCAACCATCAAGAAGATCGCCCCCCTCAAATCTAAATCGGGGAAACGATCACTGACCAACGCAAGCAAATGGACCGCTGGGTGGAGCACTACCTAGAACTGTACTCCAGGGAAAATGTTGTCACTGATACCGCCCTCAATGCAGCCCAGTCTCTGCCAGTCATGGAAGAGCTGGGCGAACAGCCAACAAAATCAGAACTCAGTGATGCCATTGATTCTCTAGCCAGTGGAAAAGCCCCTGGAAAGGATGGCATTACCCCTGAAATAATTAAGAGTGCCAAGCCTGCTATACTTTCAGCACTCCATGAATTATAAAAGTAGCATGCGTTGATGTTTTATGATTTCAAGAGATCTCTGCTACATTTGCTTTTCCCCAGGGTATAGGACTTGAAATGATGCAGGCCTGTAATCCCTTTTGATCATCACTGAATCACTAATCACTGAAGAAAAGTTCTGGAGGTTTAGGAGGACAGATTTGCTCTATGTTTGCAGTAGCAAACTTTTCTTGTTATGCTCACACCACAAAATAACTTCATTCTACTGAGTGTATTTTACATATATGAGAGAAGCGTGCCATTTGTCATGCTGGGCCCTCACCTGCCAAGAATAAGGCACATTAATTTTCACCATATGGACATTAAATTTCAAATTGCTTCTGGGATGAAGATAAGCCATGTTACAAGGAGTGCCAGACACTTGATTGGAGGTAATATAAAAGCAAAATACTGCGGATGGTGGAAATCTGAAACAAAAACAAGAAATGCTGGAATCACTCAGCAGGTCTGGCAGCATCTGTGGAAAGAGAAGCAGAGTTAACGTTTCGGGTCAGTGACCCTTCTTCGGAACTGACAAATATTAGAAAAGTCACAGATAATGAGCAAGTGAGGTGGGGGTGGGGCAAGAGATAACAAAGGAGAAGGTGCAGATTGGACCAGGCAACATAGCTGACCAAAAGGTCACGGAGCAAAGGCAAACAATATGTTAATGGTGTGTTGAAAGACAAAGCATTAGTACAGATTAGGTGTGAATACACTGAATATTGAACAGCAGCAAGTGCAAACCTGAAAAAAAACCTGAAAAAAACTTGATTGGAGGTTATTTGCATACCAATAGGGACAAGAGAGATTACTTTCCTTATCCACTTATCCTAAAATGGACTTTGATCACCAGGTATTGTGTGTAAGAGAAGACATTCCAGGGTCTGCTAGGACAAGAGAATCCACAAACACAGAAGTGGTTACGCCCAGTTGGTCAGATGACCAACCTGCTGGGAGTTCTTTTTTGAATTGTACGGACAGTTTGAACTGAGACAGTCTGTTTGTTCCTGGACTGAGAAGACCTCTCCTGTCTGCTCCCATCTCTTTCTCACAAGCCTCTGGACTCACTGAAGACAGGTGAACCTCAAGAGAGAAAAGTCTCCTACATCGAACAAGGTTTAAGAAGTATATTGGGCCCCAACGAAAAGCAAGACCTACCTACAATCAAAGACTCTACAGCAAGCTCGAACAACAGTAACCAACACTATCTTCAGATATTGCTTGAAACTTTTCCACTTTATTTCTTCTGCTCTTTTCTGTCCCTATCTGCATGTGTGTTTATCGCGTATGAATGCTAGCGTGGGCGCGTCCTGTATCTGCAGGTGTTAACCACCAAATTAGAGTTTAAGTTTAATAAATTTCAACCTTTCTTCTTTAAACCTAAGAAAAGCTGTTTGGCTAGTTTCTTTGTCTTACAATTGGAAAGCAGCGAACAAGAATTCACCGAGGGGGAACTAAAAACATGGTGTGTTTAAAATTAAACCCTGTTACAGTAAGACCAGGTGAAGGCTGAGGGGGACCCCTAGACACCTTTCTCACCCGGTCATAACAGAAATTAGGGGCTTGTCTAGGATTTGACCCACAGACAAACGAGAGAAATTGGAAGTGGGAAGCCAGATTGTTCCCAATCAAAAAAGAGCAAGATTTCAATAGATTTTCTTGTGGTTGTGTATGCTTGAATACTAACATGTCTGCAACTGAAACTAGTGGCTCCCCAAGCCAGGGTGATTTATCTTGGGAAAAGTTATAAGCACTGTCAATGGAGGAGTTGAGGAAAATGGCTGAGCAGTGTGGGATCATTGTATGTGACAAGGCTCGGAAGTCTGAACTCCTAAGACAAGTGGCCAACCATTTTTCCTTGAATCTGAAGAAGCAGAAGCAGGGTTAGAAATTAACCCCAACAGGTTATTGCTAGCAAGGATACAATTGGAACAGAGGAAACTTGAATTAGAGGAGGGAGAAAGAGAGAGACAGGAGAGAGAGAGACAAAGAAAGAACCTTCCAGAAGGAATGTGAAGAAAAAGAGAGAGGAGAGAAAGAAAGAAAGACAGGAGAGAGAAAGAGAAAGAATCTTCCAGAAAGAATGTGACATGAGAGAGCTGAGATGACTTGAGTTAACTAGGGGGCGACAGAGTAACCCCAGTGAAAGCATGGCCAATATTGAGGAGCATAGGGCTGGGTACAAAATTGTTAAAACTATCTCAACTAATCCCAAAATTCAATGAGGAAGATGTGGAAGATGTGGAAGAATTTTTTGTGTCCTTTGAGAGATTGGCAAGGCAGCTAAAATGGCTATCTGAGACCTGGCCTCCTTTATTACAAAGCAAGCTAACCGGAAAAGCCCATGAGATTTATTCCCTGTTGCCAGATGAGAGTTCATCAAATTATGACCTGACAAAATATGCTATCCTCAGGGCATATGAATTAGTACCCGAAGCCTATCACCAAAAGTTTAGAACCCGCAAGAAGCAAGTGATCAACCTTACCTGGAGTTTGAAAGAAGCACGCAGCTAGCTTTTGACCAGTGGTTGAGGGCTCTTAAAGTATAGCTCAGCTATGAGAATCTCAGAGAAGTAATTCTGTTCGAGGAATTTAAAAACTCTGTCCCACTTTCCATAAAAACACATGTAGAGGAGCAGCGGGTTCAGAGAGCCCGGCAAGCAGCCATTCTGGCTGATGAATTTTTTTAAATCCATAAGCTGGTTTCCTACAGGAAAACCTTTCCTAGGCATCCCCACAAATCCGAAAAGGACAAAGGATGGGAAGGTGATAGGAGCCCAAGCAGTCCTGAGAGAGAAAGAAAAGCAAGAGACACAGGGGGCCCTCCTCTAGCCAAAAAGGAAGTTGCTGTGAGCAGGAGTGAGACCCAGAGACCTGAGTGGTTCCATTGTAATAAGGCAGGTCATCTAAAAGCTGACTGCTGCAAACTAAAGGGAAAATCTGTAGGGTTAATCAGGGCACACCCGCTCAGTGAAGATGGGAACCTGATGCAAAGCACAGCAGAACAAGCTGTGGCTTTAATTGCAGTGAGAGTGAGACCCATAATGCTTATGACTACAAATGCAGGAAAATTCAATAGGATTCCTGAAGGTTATCAGGGTTTTATATCTGAAGGGAAAGAACCTCATACCCCTCGCGTGGGGCAAGCAAGCCCACAGTAATCCTCAGGGACAAAGGGGCCACGAGATCCCTTTTCCCTGAAAAAGGCCTGACCTTTCCCCCAGAGAGTGCAATGAACATCAGGATGGTGGTGAATGGTATTGGAGGGCAGTGTATACCTGTACCTGTACACCAGGTGCACCTCGAGCGCGACCTAGTTTCAGGACCGGTGACTATAGGGATTGTCCCTAGTTTGCCTGTGGACGAGGTTGACCTGCTCCTAGGTAATAATCTGGCGGGGGGTAAAGGTGGTAGCCCCCCCCCCCCCCAGTATGAAGGAAAGATCGCAGGAGGTTAGAGAAACAGGGCAGTGGCGGGAGATGGACCTCTGCAGTTTCCCTGAATGTGTGGTGGATCAGGCCATGATCAAACCAGCTGCCCCAGAAGAGACTGAATTGGCACTGCAGGCAGATCACCATGAGGTCTGTTTCTCAGAGACTTTCTTTGGGAAGTTAGGAGACCCAGGGAATGAATTAAATGGATTTTCCCTAGCTGAGCCCCAGTATTGCAAGCGTTAGCACAGGCTGCCCAGTCTGAAAGTGAAGCAGAGGGAGTCCCTGATTGCTACTATTTAAAGAATGAGGAAATGGAGTTCTCCTCAATGAACTGAGAGTAAGCACAGTAGTTCACCAGTTAGTGGTGCTGCAGAGGTACCAGAGAGAAATATTAAGAAGGGCCCATGAGATTACAGTGGCTGTACATGCCAGTATATACATGCCAAAAGACCAAAACACGCATAAGACAGCAGTTTGACTGGCCAAAGCTCCACAAAGATGTGGTGGAGTACTACAGGTGTTGTCACATGCGCCAGGTTGAGGGGACACCCCAACCTGCAGTGAAACCTGTACCCCTAAGTCCTGTACCAGTGTTAGGAGGACCCTCCAGCAGAGGGCTGGTGAACTGTAAGGGACCCCTGCTGAGAACAAAATGGGACAGGAAGGCACAAGGCTGGCAAAAGGTTAGACAGGGAAGGGGAAAAAGTGACCAAGAGGTTAGGTTAAAGGATGTCCGGGAGGAATCCCAGATGAAAACCGCTACTCTCCGGTCAGCCAATCTCAAAAAACTTGAAAAGTTAGACCCCACATCCTCCTATGTAAATGCAGACGTTAGAAGCACCTCACGAGTTGCTAACAGCATGTACAGGAACCTGCAGAGACAAAGACAGACCTCTAGCAGGACAGAGAAAACATGAGGGTGATGCCTCAAATAGTCAAAGTGAGACAGTGGAGCGCAATAGAGTCTGCACAAATACCTGCAGGCTGCAGTGTCCCAGAAGACATAGGGGAGATTAGCAAAGAATCCACCCTCACAATCTGAAAAAAAGAGAACTGCCCCTCCCCTGAAGTCAAAACCTTTTGCATGACTCAGCAAAGCACTGAAAGAGAGTTCAGGATAGACCTGCCAACTACTGACTCCCCTGAGAGAAAAAATTCCAACTTGTGGTTAATTAAATCTAACCCTCCCCCTTTGCAAACCTCAACAGGAACAAAGACCCTAGGCAGTCATTGGAAATGGGCAAACTGAAGAAAAAGCTTCCCCCAAAAAATGACATGTTTACTGGGATGCCAAAAACGGATAGTTAAAGCAGCACAGCCGCCAAGAGAAGACAGGCTGTAATAAATTTTAGGATTTAAGAATTAATGTGAATGAATGAGAGAGAGGGATGCATGTTTTTTTCCTGTATCTTATATTTTCTCTCGACCCTTTTACTGAAATGCACTTTTCTCAAATCGCATTAATTCCGCTGAGTGTGGAGGTGTCATGCTGGGCCCCGACCTGCCAAGAATGAGGCACATTAATTTTGCCATATGGACATTAAATTTCAAATTGCTGCTGGGAAGAAGAGAAGGCCTGTTACAAGGACTGCCAGACTCTTGGCTGGAGGATATTTGCATACCAAAGAGACAAGAGAGATGGCTTCCCTTATCCGCTTACCCTAAAATGGGACTTTGATCACCAGATATTGTGTGTATGAGGAGACATTCCAGGGTCTGCTAGGACATGAGAATCCACACACAGACTTAACTGCTACAAAGTCAATAAAAAGGAATAAAACCGGACGGACCACCCGGCATCGACCGAGGCACCGGAAACGACAACGGCAAACCCAGCCCTGTCGACCCTGCAATATGTTCCTTACTAACATCTGGCGGCTTGTGCCAAAGTTGGGAGAGCTGTCCCACAGACTAGTCAAGCAACAGCCTGACAAAGTCATACTCACAGAATCATACCTTACAGACAATGTCCCAGACACTGCCATCACCATCCTCAGGTATGTCCTGTCCCACCGGCAGGACAGAGCCACCAGAGGTGGCCGGACAGTGATATACAGTAGGGAGGGAGTTGCCCTGGAATTCCTCAACATCGACTCCGGACCCCATGAAGTCTCATGGCATCAGGTCAAACATGGGCAAGGTACCTCCTACTGATTACCACCTACCGCCCTCCCTCAGCTGATGACTCAGTCCTCCACCATGTTGAACACCACTTGGAGGAAGCACTGAGGGTGGCAAGGGCGCAAAATGTACTCTGGGTGGGGGACTTCAATGTCCATCACCAAGAGTGGCTCGGTAGCACCACTACTGACCGAGCTGGCCGAGTCCTAAAGGACATAGCTGCCAGACTGGGTCTGCGGCAGGCGGTGGGGGAACCAACACGAGGGAAAAACATACTTGACCTCGTCCTCACCAATCTGCCTGCTGCAGATGCTTCTGTCCATGACTGTATTGTTAGGAGTGACCACCGCACAGTCCTTGTGGAGACAAGGTCCTGCCTTCACATTCAGCATAACGTCCATCATGTTTTGTGGCACTATCACAGTGCTAAATGGGATAGATTTCGAACAGATCTAGCAATGCAAAACTGGGCATCCATAAGGCGCTGTGGGCCATCAGCAGCAGCAGAATTGTACTCAACCACAATCTGTAACCTCATGGCCCGGCATATCCCCCACTCTAACATTACCATCAAGCCAGGAGACCAACCCTGGTTCAATGAAGAGTGCAGGAGGGCATGCCAGGAGCAGCACCAGGCAGACCTCAAAATGAGGTGTCAACCTGGTGAAGCTACAACACAGAACTATCTGTGTGCCAAACTGCGTAAGCAGCATGCAATAGACAGAGCTGAGCGATCCCATAACCAACGATCAGATCGAAGCTCTGCAGTCTTGCCACATCCAGCCGTGAATGGTGGTGGACAATGAAACAACTAACTGGAGGAGGTGGCTCCACAAATATCTCCATCCTCAATGATGGAGGAGCCCAGCACATCAGTGCGATAGATAAGGCGGAGGCATTTGCCACAATCTTCAGCCAGAAGTGCCGAGTTGATGATCCATCTCTGCCTCCTCCTGAAGTCCCCAGCATCACAGATGCCAGACTTCAGCCAATTTGATGCACTCCGCGTGATATCAAGAAACGACTGAAGGCACTGGATACTGCAAAGGTTATGGGCCCTGACAATTTTCCAGCAATAGTATTGAAGACCTGTGCTCCAGAACTTGCCGCACCCCTAGCCAAGCTGTTCCAGTACAGCTACAACACTGGCATCTACCCTGCAATGTGGAAAATTGCCCAGGTATGTCCTGTACACAAAAAGCAGGACAAGTCCAACCTGGCCAATTACCGCCCCATCAGTCTACTCTCTATCATCAGCAAAGTGATGGAAGATGTCATCAACAGTGCCATCAAGTGGCACTTCCTTAGCAATAACCTGCTCAGTGATGCTCAGTTTGGGTTCCGCCAGGGCCACCCAGCACCTGACCTCATTACAGCCTTGGTTCAAACATGGACAAAAGAGCTGAACTCAAGAGGTGAGGTGAGAGTGACTGCCCTTGACATCAAGGCAGCATTTGACCAAGTATGGCATCAAGGAACCCTAGCAAAACCGAGGTCAATAGGAATCAGGGGGAAAACCCTCCACTGGCTGGAGTCATACCTAGCACAAAGGAAGATGGTTGTGGTTGTTGGAGGTCAATCATCTGAGCTCCAGGACATCACTGCAGGAGTTCCTCAGGGTAGTGTCCTGGGCCCAACCATCTTCAGCTGCTTCATCAATGATTTTCCTTCAATTATAAGGTCAGAAGTGGGGATGTTTGCTGATGATTGCACAATGTTCAGCACCATTCGCAGCTCCTCAGATACTGAAGCAGTCTGTGTAGAAATGCAGCAAGACCTGCACAATATCCACGCTTGGGCTGATAAGTGGCAAGTAACATTCGCATCACACAAGTGCCAGGAAATGACCATCTCCAACAAGAGAGAATCTAACCATCTCCCCTTGACATTCAATGGCATTACCATCGCTGAATACCCCACTATCAACATCCTAGGGACTACCATTGACCAGAAACTGAACTGGAGTAGCCATATAAATACCGTGGCTACAAGAGCAGGTCAGAGGCTACGAATCCTGAGGCGAGTAACTCACCTCCTGACTCCCCAAAGCCTGTCCACCATCTACAAGGCACAAGTCAGGAGTGTGATGGAACACTCTCCACTTGCCTGGATGGGTGCAGCTCCAACAACACTCAAGAAGCTCGACACCATCCAGGACAAAGCAGCCCGCTTGATTGTCACCCCATCTACAAACATTCACTCCCTCCACCACCGACACACAATGGCAGCAGTGTGTACCATCTATAAGATGCACTGCAGCAATGCACCAAGGCTCCTTAGACAGCACCTTCCAAACCCGTGACCTCTACCAACTAGAAGGACAAGGGCAGCAAATACATGGGAACACCATCACCTGCAAGTTCCCCTTCAAGTCACACACCATCCTGACTTGGAACTATATCGCCGTTCCTTCACTGTCGCTGGGTCAAAATCCTGGAACTCCCTTCCTAACAGCATTCTGGGTATACCTACCCCAAATGGACTGCAGCAGTTCAAGAAGGCAGCTCACCACCACCTTCTCAAGGGCAATTAGGGATGGGCAATAAATGCTGGCCTGGCCAGCGTCGCCCACATCCCATGAATGAATTTTAAAAAAATGGTTACACCAGTTGGTGACTTGACTAACCTGCTGGCCAACTTGGGGAGTTTTTTTTGAATTGTAGAGACAGTTTGAACCGAGAAAGACTGTTTGCTCCTGGACTGAGAAGACCTCTCCTGTCTGCTTCCATCTCTTTCTCACAAGCCTCTGGACCCATTGAAGACATGTGAACCTCAAGAGAGAAAAGTCTTCTACATCGAACAAGGTTTAAGAAGTATACTGGGCCCCAACGAAAAGCAAGTCCTACCTACAATCAAGGACTCTACAGCGAGCTCGAAGAACAGTAACCAACACTATCTTCAGATATTGCCTGAAACTTTTCCACTTTATTTTTTATGCTCCTTTCTGTCTCTACCTGCATGTGTGTTTATCGCGTATGCCTGCTAGCGTGGGTGCATCATGTATCCGTAGGTGTTAACCGAATTAGAGTTTAAGTTTAATAAATTTCAACCTTTCTTCTTTAAATCTAAGAAAACCTGTTTGGCTTGTTTCTTTCCCTTGCAATTGGAAATCAGTGAACATGGATTCACTGAGGGGGAGCTAAAAATACGGTTTGTTTAAAATTAAACCCTGTTACAGTAGGACCAGGTGAAGGCTGAGAGGGAACCCCTAGACCCCTTTCTCACCTGGTCATAACAAATTATTTAAATTTTCACAAGTATCAATACCATTTAGATCTCACTGAAGATGAAGGCATTGGTTTCATTACTTTAAACAAAAATACATCTGTTTTTACAGGTAGAGTATTTGTTCATGAATGGGCCCATCTTCAGTGGGGAGTATTTGATGAATATAATGATCTGATGCCTTTTTATTTTTCTAATGGACTCCATGAAGCAACAAGGTAGGACAGTTCTAATTGTATGATTTTATTCACTGAAAAATGTCTTTTGGGATTTCTAGATAAAGCTATGATACCTAAGCAATGTCTCTCCATGCGGGTACTCGCATGGGCCTTAGTTATGCCTGTCTTTTTGTGGGATATGTCGAACATTCCTTGTTCCAGTCCTACTCAGGCCCCCTCCCCCAACTCTTTTTCTGGTACATTGATGACTGTATCGGTGCCGTTTCCTGCTCCCGCCCCGAACTGGAAAAATTAATCAACTTTGCTTCTAATTTTCACCCTTCTCTCACCTTTACATGGTCCATCTCCGACACTTCCCTTCCTTGACTTCTCTGTCTCCATCTCTGGGGTTAGGCTGTCTACCAATATTCATTATCAGCTCAGCAAGTCCCACAGCTACCTCAACTATACTTCTTCACACCCTGCCTCCTGTAAGGACTCCATTCCATTCTCCCAGTTTCTCCATCTCCGACGTATCTGTTCTGATGATGCTACCTTCCATGACAGCGCTTCTGATATGTCTTCCTTTTTCCTCAACCGAGGATTCTCCCCAACTGTGGTTGACAGGGCCCTCAACCGCGTCCAGCCCATTTCCCACACCTCTACTCTCCCCCATTCCCCTCCCTCCTAGAACCGGGTCAGGGTTCCCCTTGTCCTCACTTTCCACTCCATCAGTCTCCATATCCTAAGGATCAGTCACCACCATTTCCGCCACCTCCAGCGTGATGCCACTACCAAACGCATCTTCCCCTGTCAGCAACCGACGGGATTGTTCCCTCTGTGACACCCTGGTCCACTCCTCCATTACCCTCACCACCTTGTCCCCTTCCCACGGCACCTTCCCCTGCAAGCGCAGGAGGTGTAATACCTGCCCATTTACCTCCTCTCTCCTCACTATCCAAGGCCCCAAATACTCCTTTCAGCTCAAGCAGTGATTTACTTGTACCTCTTTCAATGTAGTATACTGTATTTGTTGCTCACAATGTGGTCTCCTCTACATTGGGGAGACCAAACGGAGACTGGGTGACTGTTTTGCGGAACACCTCTGCTCAGTCCGCAAGCAGGACCTCGAGCTTCCAGTTGCTGGCCATTTCAACACGCACCTCCTGTTCTCATGCTCACATCTCTGTCCTGGGATTGCTGCAGTGTTCCAGGGAATATCAATGCAAGCTCGAGGAACAGCATCTCATTTACTGCCAGACTGAACATTTAGTTCAATAATTTCAGAGCATGATGGGCCCCCCATTTTACTTTCATCTTTAGTTATTTTTTCTTTCTTCTTTTATTTTTTGTGTTTATCTTATTTTAGTTTGTTCAGTTTGTTTCTACTGTGCTTACCCACTGTTTTCTTCATGTTTGTGCTTGTGGCTGTTCAGTTTTCAGTCCAATAACACCCTATCTGTACTAATGCTTTGTCTTTCAGCACACCATTAACATCTTGTTTGCCTTTGCTCCATGACCTTCTGGTCAGCTATTCTGTGACCTTTTCCTATCAATACCTTTTAGTTTGTTATCTCTTGCCCTACCTCCACTTTATTTGCTTAAAATCCTTTACATTTCTTATATCTGCCAGTTCTGAAGAAGGATCACTGACCTGAAATGTTAACTCTGCTTCTCTCTCCACAGATGCTGCCAGACCTGCTGAGTTTTTCAAGCACTTTCTGTTTTTATGTCTCTCCATTCTTGTGCTCTGCTGCATTAGATGTGCTGATACAGTTAAGGCAGCAAATTGCTCAGGTAGCCTGGTGGGGTGCATTGCCATGGATGGGAAGGACTTGTTTTGCTGTCTACAATTGTCAATGAAGCTGGTGAAACTCTTCCGAGCTGCAAAGCCTCCTAACCACTATCAATAATACAATGTGGGATTCTCAGCTGTGGAATACAGAATGACTCATGACCATTTTCCCCAGGCCCTTCCTCTGGACAGATCAAGTGCCCATCTGAATCAGATGGGAGCCTCATTATTGTATGTAATTCAGGGTACTACAATATACATAACATAACCTAGAGGGACAAATGTGTGGAGCGACAACTCCGCCTGAAGGATTTTCCACTGCTTCAGATCTTTTCTAAATAAACAGGTCAAATCATGGTGTTGGGAAAAATTATTGGAAAAGGTTCTGAGGGACAGTATAAATCATCATTCAGAAAGGCACATATTAGTCAAGGACATGGATTTGTCAAAGGAATGCCATGTGTGACTAACTTGATCTAATTTTTTGAGGAGGTAACATGGAGGGTTGATGACGGTAGTGCATTTAATGTAGTCTACTTGGATTTTAGCAAGGGTTTTGACAAGGTCCTGCATGGCAGACTGCCCAGAAAAGTAAAAGACCATTGGATCCAAGGGCAGGTTGGATCAAAAGTTGGCCCAGTTTTAGGAAACAAAGGGTAATGGTCAATGGGATTTTTGTGCCTGGAAGGATGTTTACAGTGGGGTTCTGCAGCACTTAGTACTAGATCCCTTACTTTTCATGAAATATATCAATGATTTAGACTTGAATGTGGGGAGCATAATTAAGAAGTTTCCTGGTGATACAAAAATTGGCTGTGTGGCTGCTATTGAAGAAGAAAGCTGTAGACTGCAGGAAGATATCAATGGACTAGTCAGAGGGGTAGAAAAATGACAAATTGAATTCAATCCAGAGAAGTGTGAGGCAATGCATTAGGGGAGGGCAAACCAGGCAAGGCATTACACAATAAATGGTACAAAGCCGAGAAATGAGAAGGAACAGAGGGGCCTTGCAGTGCATGTCTATCCAAGAAATGTAGGTAAGGTGGTTAAGAAGGCATATGGAGTACTTGCCTTTATTAGCAGAGGCATAGAATATAGGAGTAGGGAGATTATGCTAGAACTGTATAACTAGTCAGGCCACATCTAAAGTTCTGTATACAGTTCTGATCTTTGCATTACAGGAAGGATGTGATGGCACGAGAGATGCGACAGAGGAGATTTACAAGATTGTTGCCAGAAATGGAGAATTTTATCTATGAGGAAAGATTGGATAGGCTGGGGTTGTTTTCTATGTAACAAAGGGGATGAGGGGACATTTAACTGAATTGTACAGCATTATGAAGGGCCGAGGTAGAATGACTAGGAAGGACCTATTTCCTTAAGCAGAGAGATCATTAACCAAGGGGCATGGATATAAAGTAATTAGCAGAAGGTTTAGAGGGAAGTGAGAAGAAATAATTGATGCAGAGGTGGTGGGGATCTGGAGCTCACTGTCTGAAATGGTGGTAGAGGTAGAAACCCTCATAATATTTTATAAATACTTGGATGTGCACTTGAAGTGTTGTAATGAACAGGGCTATGGACCAGGAACTGGAAAGTGGGATTAGGCTGTACAGCTCTTTTATAGCCACCAAGGACATGATAGGCTGAATGGCCTCCTACTGTGCAGTAAATTTTCCATGTTTCTATGTTTCTATCTTCATAAGATCATAAGAACTAGGAGCAGGAGTAGGCCGTCCGGCCTCTCGAGCCTGCTCCGCCATTCAATAAGATCATGGCTGAACTTTTCGTGGACTCAGATCCACTTACCCGCGCTCTCACCGTATCCCCTAATTCCTTATTGTTCAAAAAGATATCTACCTTAGCTATAAAAACGTTTACTGAAGAAGCGTCAACTACTTCACTGGGCAAGGAATTCCATAGATTAACAACCCTCTGGGTGAAGAAGTTCCTTCTTAATTCAGTCCTAAATCTGCTCCCTCTAATCTTGAGGCTATGCCCTCTTGTCCTAGCTTCACCTGCCAGTGGAAACATCCTCTCTACTTGTATCTTATCTATTCCCTTCATAATTTTATATGTTTCTATAAGATCCCCCCTCATTCTTCTGAATTCCAATGAATATAATCCCAATCTACTCAGTCTCTCCTCATAAGCCAATCCCCTCAACTCCGGAATCAACCTCCTCTGCACCCTCTCCAGGGCCAGCACATCCTTTCTCAAGTAAGGAGACCAAAACTGCACACAGTACTCCAGGTGCGGCCTCACCAGTACCTTATACAGCTGCAACATAACCTCTCTGCTTTTAAACTCAATCCCTTTAGCAATGAAGGACAAAATTCCATTTACCTTCCAAATTACTTGCTGTACCTGCAGACCAACCTTCTGCGATTCATGCACAAGGACACCCAGGTCCCTCTGCATAGCAGCATGCCGCAAGTTTTTACCATTCAAGTAATAATCCTTTTTACTGTTACTCCTACCGAAATGAATGACTTCACATTTATTAACATTGTATTCCATCTGCCAGACCTTTGCCCACTCACTCAATGTATCTATGTTCCTCTGCAAAGTTTCACAGTCATCTGCACACTTTGCTCTGCCACTCATCTTAGTGTCATCTGCAAAATTTGACACCCTACACGTGGTCCCCAACTCCAAATCATCTATATAAATTGTAAATAATTGCGGTCCCAACACCGATCCCTGAGGCACACCACTAGTGACTGATTGCCAACCAGAATAGCACTCATTTATCCCCACTCTCTGCTTCCTGTTAGTCAACCAATCCTCTATCCATGCTAATACTTTACCCCTAACGCCATGCATCCTTATCTTATGCAGCAGCCTTTTGTGCGGCACCTTGTCGAAGGCCTTTTGGAAATCTAGGTACACCACATCCACTGGGTCCCCATTGTCCACCTTGCTCGTAATGTCATCATAGAATTCCAAAAGATTTGTCAAGCATGACCTGCCCTTCATGAACCCATGTTGCGTCTGCCCAATGGGACAATTTCGATCGAGATGCCCTGCTATTTCTTACTTGATAATAGACTCAAGCATCTTCCCCACGACAGAGGTTAAGCTAACCGGTCTATAATTCCCCATCTTTTGTCTACCTCCCTTTTTAAACAGTGGCGTCACATCTGCTGTTTTCCAATCTGCTGGGACTACCCCAGAGTCCAGCGAATTTTGGAAAATTACTGCCAGTGCACCTGCCATCTCTTTTAGTACCCTGGGATGCATTCCATCAGGGCCAGGAGACTTATCAATCCTTAGCTCCATTAGCTTGCCCAACACTACCTCTTCCGTAATAATGATTGTTTCCAGGTCCTCACCTACGTTCGTCTCTTTGTCAATTACTGGCATGTTATTAATGTCCTCCACTGTGAAGACCGATACAAAATACCTGTTCAATGCCTCGGCCATTTCATCATATCCCATAACTAAATTCCCCTTCTCATCCTCTAAAGGACCAACGTTTACTTTAGCCACTCTTTTTTGTTTTATATATTTATAGAAACATTTGCTATCTGTCTTTATATTCTGTGCTAGTTTTTTCTCATGTTCTATCTTACTTTTCTTTATAGCTCTTTTTGTGGCTTTCTGTTGACCTTTAAAGTTTTCCCAATCTTCTAGTTTCATGCTGTTTTTGGCCACTTTGTATGCCTTCTCTTTCAATTTGATAGCCTCCCTTATTTCCTTAGACACCCATGGCAGATTACCCCTTTTCTTCCAGTCCTTCCTTTTCACTGGAATATACTTTTGCTGAGCACTTTGAAAAATTGCTTTGAAAGTCCTCCACTGCTCGTCAACTGTCCCACCATAAAATCTTTGTTTCCAGTCTACTTTAGCCAAGTCCTCCCTCATTCTATTGTAGTCCCCCTTGTTCAAGCGCAGGACCCTGGTATTGGATTTTATCTTCACACTCTCCATCTGTATTCTAAATTCAACCATACTGTGATCACTCCTTCCAAGAGGATCCCTAACTATGAGGTCATTAATTATTCCTGTATCATTACACAGGACTAGATCTAGGATAGCTTGCTCCCTCGTCGGTTCCATTACATACTGTTCAAGAAAACTATCACGGATACACTCAAAGAACTCCTCCTCAAGGCTAGCCTGACTGAGCTGGTTCGACCAATCTACATGTAGATTAAAATCCCCCATGATAATTGCCGTACCATTTTTACAGGCATTAGTTATTTCTTTGTTTATTGCCCGCCCCAATGTGATGTTATTATTTGGTGGCCTATAGACTACGCCTATCAATGACTTTTTCTTCTTAGAGTTTCTAATTTCCACCCAAATGGATTCAACCTCATTCTCCATAGAACCTGTATCATCTCTCAGCACCGCCCTGATGTCGTCCTTGAATATCAGAGCTACACCACCTCCCTTACCTTCCTGTCTGTCCTTCCGAATAGTCTGGTATCCCTGGATATTTAACTCCCAGTCGTGACCAACCTGTAACCATGTCTCCGTAATGATTTCTCATTACAGAAATGTTACTCGCAATCAAAGAATTATTCCTATTATTTTGGCTTTCAGATGTTCAAAAGGAATAACAGGAAACATTGCTAATTGCACTGACAGCTCCTGTTCACTGTGCGCCATTGATCCCAACACAGGGTTGCCGAAAGATGATTGTAAGTTCTTTCCAGACAGAAGACAGACTTCAACCGCTTCAATAATGTACATACAGGGACTATCAAATGTAAGTCAAACCAGTTGTGTTCCAGCCATTCTTACTCAACTTATCATATGAGCCCCAGGACATTGTTATAGGACAGGCTCCTAGGCCCAATTATTTTCAGCTGCTTCATCAATAACTTTCCTTTCATTATAAGGACAGAGTGAGTATGTTTACTGATGATTGCATAGTCTTCAATTAGATTCATTATTATTCAGGTAATGAAGTAATCAGTGGCAGCATGCAACAAGTCCTGGACAACATACAGGGTTGGGCTGAAATGTGGCAAATAACTTTGGTGCTATACAAGTGCCAGGCAATCATCTCCATTAAGAGAGAGTCTAACGAGCTTGTCTTGGCATTCAACGTCATTACCATTGCCGAATTCCACACTATAAACACCCTGACGATTGCCATTGACCAGAAATTAACTGGACCAGCCACATAAATGCTGTGGCTATTACAGACAGTCAGAGACTGTGTAGTCTCCGATGAATGGCTCACCTCCTGATTTCTCAAAGCCTCTCCATCACCTTCAAGGCACAGGTCAGAAGCGAGATGGAAAACTCTCCGTGTGCCTGGATGAATGTAACTGTAACAACACACAAGAAGCTCAACACCATCCAGGACATTTGATCGGCAGCCTAAACACTACCTTAAACATTCACTCTCTCCATCACCAGCCCACTATAGCTGCAATGTAAACTATCTACAGGATGCACTGCAGCAACTCACCAAGGCTTTTTCAACAACACCTCCGTCACATCCACCACCTAGGAAGGGGAAGCTGGTGCATGGGAACACCCTCCAAATCCCATAACATCTTGACTTGGAAATATGTCACTGTTCCTTCATCAGCTCTGGGACAAATACTGGACCTCCTGCCTAACTGCATTGTGATTCACAACATGGACTGCGGCTGTTCAAGAAGGCAGCTCACCACCACTTTCTCAAGGGCATTTCGGGATGGGCAATAAATGCTGGCCTTGCCAGTGACACCCGCATCCTAAGAGTGACTATGAATATATATGAAACAATACATATATTTTCTTTAAATGGTGTCTTTGTATTGGTGATGTTGCTCTGGGACAGCTTCACTTTACTGGAGAACCGCAATCTCTGAGCATCACTGTCCCCTGTTCACTGCAGATTAGGAGTGACTGGTCTCCATTAGAAGGCCAGGAGAAAATCCCTGCAATTTCCATGCCTCCAGCTTCTTCTTTCAGGACGTGTGGAGTCGGGCCCTGGACAGTGTTAACAGAGTTTGCCACTTTTACATTATCAGATACCATTGGTTGGGGGAGGACAGTGTGCACCTGTTGTTGTGAGCAAGTTATTAACTATAACCAGGGATTTCATGAAAAGCATTTGTTTTGCTTGTTTACAAATACATATTCGAATGTTATCAACACATTATGGGGTCGGTTTTCAACTTTGCGCCCAGGTGTACACCAGGCAGTGAGGAATCCTTCCTGTTCAAGAACCCACCTGATCTCTATTGAAATCAATGGGATGTCAATTCAGTGGGTTCTACAAAGGGGCAGGTGATGGCTCTGACACATTAACCCCCAGGTGTAAAATGACCCCCGTAATGTGTCAGTTTGGTTCAATGGCAGCACTCGTAATTCTAACTCAGGAGGTCATAAATTGAAGCCTCACTAAAATTTAATACATTGTAGATTGTTATGTTTTACAAGACTTTGCTTCGCATTTTTAAGGTGAGTGTTTTTTCCCAGTTCTAGTCACAGCCCCTTTAACCCGATGCATCTTTTGTTTTAATATCCAGGTGTTTGAATTCTGTAATGATCGGACTCACAATCCTGAAGCACCAAACATGCAAAACAAAATGTGCAATCACAGGAGCACTTGGGATGTGATCAGCAAGTCAGGAGATTTCAGAGACAATTCCCCACCCCATATTGGTTCAGTGCTGCCGACATTTACACTTCTACAGGCCAAAGACCGTGTGCTCTGCTTAGTCCTTGATGTTTCTGGAAGCATGGGCTCGGTAAATCCTTTTGTAAAGTTTATTTCACAGAAAGTGTTCATTTGGACTCCAGTCTGTGCTGTTGCGTGGCTTCACACAGCAAACTAGAGGAGGTCAGAAGCTGGTTATTCTGTGGTGAGTGGTCACCTCCTGATTCCCAAATCCTCTCTGCATCGTACAAGGCACAAATCAGGAATGTTCTCCACTTTCCTGGATGAGTGCAGCTGAAACAACACTGAAGAAGAAGCTCGACACCATCCAGAGCAAAGCAGTCTGCTTGATCAACAATAACTTTAAATTATTATTTTCAAGGTTTATTTTTTAAATACTGTCGAGACATGCAGCATTGCATTGTGGCACAGTGGTGCAGTGGTTAGCAACGCAGCCTCACAGCTCCAGCCATCTGGGCTCAGTTCTGGGTACTGCCTGTGCGGAATTTGCAAGTTCTCCCTGTGACCACGTGGGTTTCTGCCGGGTGCTCCGGTTTCCTCCCACAGCCAAAGACTTGCAGGTTAATAGGTAAATTGGCCATTGTAAATTGCCCCTAGTGTGGGAATGTGGGATTATTGTACGATTAGAATAAATGGGTGGTTGTTGGTCGGCACAGACTCAGTCGACCAAAGGGCCTGTTTCAGTGCTGTATCTCTAAATTGTCTTCTTTTTATTCAATAGGAGAATCGTATTAACAGACTCCGACAAGCTGCTGAGATATTCTTACTGCAGATCATTGAACCAAAATCACATGTTGGAATTGTCACTTTTAGCAGTGGTGCAAATATTGAAGCAAATTTGAAAGCAATTGTTGATGATGAGGTGAGGAATGAACTCGCACAACAGCTACCTACATCAGCTAATGGAGGAACAAATATCTGTGCAGGAGTTCAGTCTGGCTTTCAGGTAAGATCTGAAAAGCACAAGGACATTTTCATAATTCATTATTTTGAGTTGTTACATTTTTCCCAAGTTAATGATAACTAATTGATTTGCAGGTACTTCGTGGTGATGACAGTGCTACAAGTGGTGATGAAATTGTCTTGCTGACTGATGGAGAGGACAGTGGAATAAGCAATTGCTTCACAGAGGTGGAAGAAAGTGGTGCTGTTATCCACACTATAGCATTTGGACCAAGTGCAGCTGCAGAATTGGAACAGCTGTCAAAAATGACAGGTAATTAGCACTGACGGCTAATTATGCCTTGGGAAACCAACTTGAGAACACTTTATGTCTTTGTTTAAAGTTCTTCCTCCTTTTGTTGTGGTGGAAGCAGTAACCAGTTTCACAACTAAAATTGCAGCAATGATATTTCAGATGCATGCATTTTGTTATGACTGACCACTCCAGTCAAAGCCCCTAATCAAAATATGCGATTCTGATTGTGGTGAGACAACCGCACTGTTAATTCAATCCCGTCCCTCCACAGATTGCCTACCATATCATTTTTGTTCTTTCCAAATTAAAGAAAGACCCAGCCAAATTGTACCATCTATTAACCCCGAATGAGGCTAACCGAAACAGGTGTCTTTAAATCAACAAATTAACTGTTTAATTAAAAAAACTAAACTCTTAAACATTATGAAGATATAAACAACATTTAAAATAGAAATAATTAGAGTCCTTGCAAATTTACAGTCCAATGTCACTTGAAGTCCTCATAGCCGTCCGATGGGGACAAAAGGTTCTCCCGCAGTAGAACAGTTCATAGTCTAATTCCAGCAGTAAGTGATGCTTTCCTTCTCCAGCGAATTTCAACAATTAACGACTTGAAAACACTTTTTAAATGAATCAATCTGACTTTAGAGTTTTTGAGGGATAAAAGATTGTCATAGTCTAACTTCCTTTCCTTCAGTTTAAATTATCAGAGATCTCTGTTTTGGCTTGACTTTTCTAGAATTTTGAGAGATAATAATAATTAAACATTCAGAATTCTCTTCTTTCACTTTAAATGGCTGAGAGCTCTTCTTTCAGGTGCTAACACCAGCTGTCTATCTGTGTTTTGTTAGAATAGGCTGTCGTCAGCTAAAATTGAATTGTAACAAATGTATCGCTTGATACTCAGTCCAAGTGGCAGTATCCAAGGTAACGAGAATGCACCCTTTGAATTGCAGTCTCCAAATGGCTGTATCCAATGGTAAACAAAATGCATTTTCTCCAACTACTGAGGCTTGCTGGTTCTTAAAGCAGTACTGATCCTTTTCTGTCTTAAAGACATGCCACATACCTCCCTGAGAGAAAAAAAAGACAGGATCATGACACCTCTGCCCCTGATGGAATGAAATGCCATTCCTGAAATGTGTTTCATTACAATGGGTAAAAAATACAATTTGAAAAAAAATGCTAACTTTTTTTTTGCATTTATAGGCATGCACTTTTCAAAAATGTTAAGACTGCAGCAACACGTTCCACCAGAACATTTCGGCTTTACATTTTCAAATGGTTGTCCCCTTTTAAATTTCCAAGCATAGTCTTCCAATTGTTTCGTGCTTTCCTTCCAAGAGTCCCTATTGTCTATCACCTCAGCCAGGTGAACTGCGCAGCTAGGAGCAGTGACCAATACTGGGTTTACTATTCCCTGAGAAATCTCTTGAGCATCCCTTAACCTATGTGGCATCACTTGACACTGGAAAACCCTGTCCGGTGTAACAGAAGTTGATTTTTCTTACCCTGGGGTGTCCAAGAAATTTGACAGTATCCCTCTGACACATCTCTCTCTTTAAGACACATTGTGTTGCCCACTCTGTCCATACAGTCCTTGAAATGAGAATTTGGGTAGGAGTCTGCCTTCTTTACCACAGTGACTTTTCTAGAGTCTATACAAGTTTAAGCCGATCCACCAGGTTAATACATCAAAACCATCTGTGAATTCCAGCTGTCCTGACTGGGTTCATCTAAGCTGCCTTTCAGCATGCATTGTACCACTGATTCCACTTGGGCCTGTCTGTCTGGACCTAAGCAACAAGGATGTTGTTTTAAAGGAATGGTTCCCCCTATACCCACAGCATGTGTGGCTAAGGTTGTACATCCTGGCTTAACCCTACAAACTTTTTGAAACATTGTGAAAACCCTTGTTAGGACTTCACGTTATTTTGCCTCTAAGTGTAAAAGCCTATTGTTTAATTTTCCTAGCCATTCTGCATTCGCTGATGGATAGATGGAGGTTCAATCAGAGAGTTCCTTAGGCCTACTTCTTCTGCCTCATCCTCACTATCCTTTTCCTTTTCCACAGTCCCGATTACCTGACATACCTGTACTGGCTTATCCTCCGCCCTGCGGAAATATGGTTTGAGCATATTAATGTGACACAACCGGTTCTTCTTCCGGCGGTCAGGGGTGTCAATACCCGCTCTTTTGATCACTCTATATGGGCCACTGAACCATGCTTTTACTGATTCTCCCTGTGATGGTAACAACACTAATATTTCATCCTCTGGTTTTATGGTAGGTTGTGGTTTTCCCACCATTTGACATGTGTGGCATGCCCTGCAAAATTGTCTAATATCCTCTGTAATACCTGGCCAGTAATAATGCTTGCTTATGTGTGATTTGGTCTTCCAAATTTCCCTATGTCCTGCAAAAGGAATGTTGTGTGCTAACCTTAATAATCCTGGTCGATATTTAGGTGGTACCGCTATCTGTTCAACAGCTGTCCAGTCTTTGTCAGCAGGCCTATGAAGTGGTCTCCAGTTCCTCCTCCAAAACCCCATTTGCCATATAATAGCCTTCCGGAACTCCTTTCACCTCAGCTTCTGACAGAGCCATCTGTGCTATTCAGTATATGTCTGGATCAGCTTGCTGTGCTACAATGATGGATGATATGTTAAACATCTCATTTGGATTATCTAAATCCCCAAATAAGGTTTCAGATACTTGGCTAGCTATTTGTGGTGCCCCTTTGACCTCCGACAATGGATCCTGTTTAGCCATTGCTCGGATAACTACACATGCAGGAAATATTCCTGGAACTTGTTCCTGTAATTGCTCTGTCTCCTTAATTTCACATGGAGAAACTGATACTTTTGATCCAGACAGATCATTTCCTAGGAGTAGATCAATTCCCTTTACTGGTAAACTGTGGACAACACCTACAATTGCTATCCCAGATATTAAGTCACTCTCTAGGCATACTTTATGCAAAGGTACAGGTATATACTCCCCGCCAATTCCATTTCCTAAAACTTTAGAATTCAAGGTGCTCTCTGGTGGAAACCTCATATCTTTCCCCAGCAAGAGTGTTTGGGTTGCTCCTGTATCCCTGAGCATGATGATAGGTTTTCCTGCCTCACTTACAGGATACGGAGTTACTTACCCCTTTGATAAAAAAAAATCATTATAACTCTCAGGTATTTTATTCTTAACCTCTACACTTCTTTTAGATTTATTATCTGGATTCACATTCACAGCTGTCGTTAAAGCTATAGCCTGGTCTGCTATACTCTCAGTCAGAAGTCTCTGCACTAACTTTGCAGACCCTAACAAGTCCTATGGGTTTACCTCGCAATTTCCAGCACTCTGAATGAAGATGACCCATTTTGTTGCAATGATAACACTTTGGCTTGCGAACCTCACATCTACCCTCAGCACCTTCCTTTCTGACCTGAAGAGATGATCCTGGGGCATTCCCAGCAGTTACTTCTTGTCCCCAGCCTTCCTTTCACTCTCTCACTTTCTATCCTTCTTGGGTTTATGGGGGTGATGGACAAAATAGGTTGGCTTATTCACAAGCTCAAAATCATCAGCAATCTCTGCTGCTTGCCTAGCTTTCAAAACTATCTATATGAGTTCTCACTACTGAAGGAATGGAGTTTTTAAAAGCTTCTAAGTGAATCAATTCTCGAAGGTTCTCATATGTGGTTTCTATCTTTAATGCTCGTATCCAACGGTCTAAATTCATTTTCTTCACCCTCTCAAATTCTAAATTTGTCTGCTCAGTCAATCTTCGTAAATTCCTAAACTTCTGACGGTAAGCTTCAGGGACTAACTCATATGCAGCGAGGATAGCCTTTTTGCCATCTCATAATCTGCAGAAGCCTTTTCAAAAAGCATGGCATAAGCTTCATGAGCTCTTCCTACCAGCCTACCCTGAATAAGCAATGTCCAGCTTTCTTTCGGCCAATTCATCTGTTTGGCTATTTTTTCAAGAGATATGAAAAATGCCTCTACATCCCTTTCCTCGGACTTAGGAAGAGCCTGTATAAATTTAAATAACTTCTCGCTGATCTAAATTCAGATTCTTCCTTACCCGAATTTTCCTTGGATTTAAGAGTATCCCTTCATCTTAGTTCCATCTCTTTTTGCCTAAATTCCCTCTCTTCTCTTTCACTCTCTCTCTGAAGTTCAAGTTTTCTTAATTCTTTTTCTGCCTCAAGTTTTTTAATTTCTAACTGTATCCTGCCAATACCACTGCATCACTCTCGGACCTACTACATTCATGTATCTCGTATTCTTTTTCTTGTTCCTCGCATTGCCCATCATCTTTATCATCATCATCATCATCTTCTTTTACTAATTCCAGATGTTTGGCTATTATACCAATTATCTCTGCTTTTTTGGCACCTGATTTCAATTCCAACTCAAATTTCACTGCCAATTCTTTTAATTTGTTCTTAGTTAAAGTTATCTAGTCACTCAGGGAAACATTCTGCTTTCCCAAAAACTCTGCTACAACCACTAATACCATAACAATGGTATAGACTGTATCTTATTATACAAAAGACCTGGTTCTTTTAATTTCTCTGTAATTGGTGTTAGATTTAGATCCCAACAATCGAGTTTCCAATTGCTATGATCCCAGACGCAAGCCACCGAATTAAATATGATTCAACTGCGAGCGAGCCTCCAATTAAAATATGATTCAAATCCAGAAACCCAATTAATATATGATTCAAATCTCGAGCGATCCCACTTAATATGTTATTCAACTCCTGGACGAGCCCCTAATTAATATGTTATGGCCGACCGCTCCAGTCAAAGCCCCCAATCAAAATATACGATTCTGATTGTGGTGGGAGAAACGCACTGTTAATTCAATCCCGTCCCTCCACAGATTGCCTGCCATATCATTTTTGTTCTTTCCAAATTAAAGAAAGACCCAGCCAAATTGTACCATCTATTAACCCCTGAATGCAGCTAACCAAACCAGGTGTCTTTAAATCAACAAATTAACTGTTTAATTAAAAAACTAAATTCTTAAACACTATAAAGATATAAACAACATTTTAAATAGAAAAAAATTAGAGTCCTTGCAAATTTACAGTTCAATGTTGCTTCAAGTCCTCATAGGCATCCAATGGGGAAAAAAGGTTCTCCCACAGTAGTCCGTAGTCTAATTCCAGCAGTAAGTGATGCTTTCCTTCTTCAGCGAATTTCAACAATTAACGACTTACAAACACTTTTTAAATGAATCAATCTGACTTTAGAGTTTTTGAGGGATAAAAGATTGTCACAGGCTATGTTCCTTTCCTTCAGTTTAAATTATCAGAGATCTCAGTTTTGGCTTGACCTTTTTAAAATTTTGAGAGATAATAATAACTAAATAGTCTAAATTCTCTTCCTTCAGTTTAAATGTCTGAGAGCTCTTCTTTCAGGTGCTAACACCAGCTGTCTGTCTGTGTTCTGTTAGAATAAACTGTCTTCAACTAAAAAGCCAGTTCAAAATTGAATTGTAACAAATGTATTGCTTGATACTCAGTCCAGGTGGCTGTATCCAAGGTAAGGAGAACTCACCCTTTGAATTTCAGTCTCCAAATGGTTGTATTGAACGGCAACCAAAATGCATTTTCTCCAACTCCTGAAGCTTGCTGGTTCTTAAAGCAGTACTGATCCTTTGCTATCTTAAAGACATACCACATATTTCCCGGAGGGAAGAAAAAAGACAGGATCATGACAATTTCGATTATTGGACGGACTCCAATGAGAAGCTGGTGGGGCCTTTTTCCAATTTTGGTCCTGATGCGGCACCGTTTTAGCTATAAAAACAGCTAACAAGAAGGAAACTGGACCCAGTGTATTATTTAATTTATCAGAAGCATGTCAAACAAGATAGAATAATGCTTTAATAAAAAATATTATACATGTCCATATTACTGGCCTGTCACATGTGAGTCCTCAAGCTTCCTGTGAGTGTGAAAGGGCCAGGAACATAGTGGGTAACACTGCCATTTTAACCCACCCACCCCCCCCCCCCTACCCATCTTATCCTCACACATAGGGTCAAAATCAGGGCTAATGTGTTTAATAGTTTATTCCCAATTGTTTTTCATTGGGCAGTTTTTGTCACATTGCAGAAATCCATGATGCCCATTTCTTAATCTAGTACTTAATTGGCATTGGCCATGGGTTTTTCTGTGTTTATAATATTTTTTCATCTTCATTCTTTAGGGGGTTTACAGTTTGCAGCCACTGATAACGTGGATGCGAGTGGAATAATTGATGCCTTCACTGGATTAGTATCAGGAAATGGGGACATTAGTCAACAGTCAATTCAGGTTTGATTACCCTTCAGAGAAATTACTTTCCAATTATTCTTGTGCCAACCACAGGCTTCGCAGTAAAGTAGAATAATTCTATTTGTTTGGTCCCAGCTTGAAAGTTCTGGAACGAGGATTTATGATGGCAGTTGGCTGAATGGTACAGTTTCTATCGATAAGACTATTGGGAACGACACATTTTTTGTAGTTACATGGGAGACACAGACACCAGATGTGTTTGTAAAAGAGCCCAGTGGAAAGATGTACAACAATGCTGACTTTTATATAGATGAAACTGTACATACAGTCCGTCTTAAGATTAAAGGCACCGCACAGGTATGGATCAAAATACCTCCTTCAATTCTTTATGTTTTGCAGTCTATTACCTATCAATTGCACCTTTTTACTGGAAGTATTATCTAAGTGCCATCCATCCTCTATTTAGACAAGACCCCATTCTATACAACAGTCTTTCATATGCTGTCTGTCATTGACCAGTTGAGTATACTGTTACAACCACGTGGTGAGGGGTGTAGTTGGTTCCCACTGTTCAACTCCCACCTGACCGCAGCAAGCATTCTTTGTTATTAGGGTTTAATCCCTTTGTGTTTTATTTGTCAAATAACTAGACAGTGACAAGTTTTCTTGTAGGTTTAAAACAGAAGATTAATTATAAGTTGAGCAACATACCTTAACCCGAAATTGTCGCAACCTCATCCACTCACACATTCACACTCACACAAAATCACACACACACACAAGAAGAGACAGAGAGGAAAAGGGGTAAATGGTTTTAAGTGGGGTAGGTTTCAGGGGTCATGGTAAACCTGTTGAATTCTCTCTGAAGTCAAGTTCTTGTTGGTTGCTGGCCTAAGGTGTTTGTCAGTTTCTCTCTTGATTGAAAGTTCAGTTGAAGATAGCGGATCACTTCTACTTCACTGCTGTATAAGTAAAGATGTAGTATTTTACAGCAGTGTGCCTTACTTATGGCTTGCTGGATTTTCTCAGCCCTTAGCCGGATAAGCTGTTTGGTGATGCTTCTTGCTGTGTATCTCTCTCTTCGAGGGCTGCCTTTTTTAAGGTAAAATGTTTGTCACTTCATCTTCTGGTAGCAGACACTTTGGTCTCTCCCCCATGGTGATTACACAATGGCCCATGATGCGAATGATCCAGCTTTGATGTTTTCACTTCAGACCTTCTTTGTTTCAGTAGAACCCATTCAATTCAGGAATGTTTCAGGATGGTTTAGGATTAGAGCAATTGTCACCTCTTAGCTTTGAAGGTATTCTTTGTTCTAAACAGACATTGTGGCAATATTCAAATGCACATACGGTCATCTTTTGCAACATTGTCCATTATCTGAAAAAGGCAAAGTCAATTTTTGTAAAATTTTTCAGTTTTAGTCTGTAATTTTTCAAGGTCGCACTTCTTGTAAGTGTGACAACACTGTCCAAATGGAATGAATCAAATTGTTTTATTTTCCTGGCTATTCCCACAATGTGAAATTTATCACTTCTGCATGGTACAGCTTCCAATGTATTGGTGAGAAATCTGGTTACTAGGAAACATTTATTCAATCTGAATGACAGCCTTGGGATTTAACCCATGGAAAGCATCACAGTTGAACAGTCTGAGTTCACCTGACTTTCAAACACACACATTTCTCGTAATGGTGCCTCAATAGTATATGAACAAGAGTCGGACAGTCAGCCCCTTGAACCTGTTCTGTCATTCAATTAGATCATGGCTGATCTTTATCTTAGCTCCATTAGCTCATATCAACTCCGTAGGCACAAATCAGCAATCGAATTTGGGACTTTCCTGGACTGTATTAAACAATCACAGGAAACACTACAGCAACTCACCAAGGCCACAATGACACCTCCTCCAAAACCGAACAGCAACAGGAACCTCTTCAGCTGCATGTCCCCTGTTGAATTGGACAGATACCATCGTTCCTTCATGGTGAAAGATTACTTTTACCTCAGCTTACAGCACTTAGAGTTCGGACCGGTGGTGGCACAGACATCTCGGGACAAAGATTTCAAGGACACTGTTTCTTCACTTTCTACATACATATGTATTAACATCAAAGTGTGATCAGTTCAGCGGTGACTAGTAGGTTCTTCTTTCTGTGTGACCAATCAAGTCACCATCTCACTGCAGCAGCCCTGAGTGAGCTCAGATTGCTATTAATATCCCAAAACATGGCAGGTCCCCACAATACGTACATGTCTCAAATCACATTGATAATTGTCAATAATTCTCTTTTGGCCGAATGTTTTCCGACTCTGATATGATTGGGATATCTGTGTCCAATCATAACCTTGTGGTTTTTTTAGTCTGATACCATTGCCCTAGTTCTTACCAGCTTGACTTCGCAGCTTGCCAGAGACAATGTTGTTTTCTTACTCAAATAACCATATTTAGATGAACAGGCGTCACCTGAAATCGCAGCAATTCCATTTTACACAAATTGCCCAGCAACACAGACCTCAGCCTCTCAAGGTACCTTAAATTCAGTCAAGTTACAGCATCGATTTGTCAAATCCAAGATATCTTTACCTTTTAACAATAGCAACTGGGTCAAAATCCTGGACTCCTATCCCTAGCAGCACTGTGGAATACTGTGGACTGCAGTGGTTCAAAATGTTGCTCAACTCCACCGTCTCAAGGGCATCTAGAGATGGAGAATAAATTCCCACTGATACGCCAAAAAAGAATTTTTAAAAGCCCATTGAAACATTGAGGGAGCTCCCATCTGTCTTACAATTAACACTGAATATTTGTTTCCCAGACAGGACATTGGAAGTACAGTATCCTGAATACTGGAACCGAACAGGTTATTACCATCACGGTAACATCCCGAGCAGCAGATGAGAAAGTTCCCCCACTCACAGTCAATGTGCAGATCAGCGAAAAGGATTCATCTGGTGGAAGGATAATCTATGCTGAAGTCAGTCAGGGATTTTTACCAGTTTTGTTTGCGAATGTGACAGCTATTATTGAACGTCCCACTGGCCCTCCAGTTGAAGAGAACCTTGCTGATGGTGGCCTAGGTAGGATACATAACATGACCCTGAAATAGAAAGTATACTTACATTGTAAAAGTATCAGAAATATGGATATATCCAATTTTAGCTGCCTTTCCATAAAAAGTATTCCAGAGAAATTAAGAAAGCATATATGAGATGGGTTGGCTTTGGCAGGTCTTTGCATTTTTTATTACTGATCCAATAAAATTAGAGATAAAAACAAGAAATACTGGAAATACTCAGCAGGTCTGGCAGCATCTGTGGAGAGAGAAGCAGAGTTAACGTTTCAGGTCAATGACCTTTCTTCAGAACTGGCAAATATTAGAAATGTCAAAGGTTATAAGCAAGTAAAGCAGGGATGGGGCAAGATATAACAAAGGAGAAGGTATAGATAGGACAAGGTCACAGAATAGCTGACCAGAAGGTCATGGAGCAAATGCAAACAAGATGTTAATGGCGTGTTGAAAGACAAAGCATTGGTACAGATAAGGTGTTAACGGACTGCAAATTGAACAGCAGAAAGTACAAACATGAAAAAAACAGTGGGTAAGCAAACTGAACAAACTAAGATGTAATAAAATAAACACATACAAAAAAAAATGGAGATTAGGTACAAGAAGTTTATATTCATGATTCACTTCTCCAAATCATTGAAATTGAGACGACAGAAGTGGAACTCCTACGAAGTTTCTTATAGTGAGATATAGGATATGATGCAGTTTTGAAAGAGATCTGGTGAAATAAGTGATAATTCAGTATTTTTATTGTTTCAAAATCCAATCAGGATAAATATTCATTTTATGGACAATCTTACTAAATCAAAAAATAGATTTCATTGCAGTGTGGGCACTTTCAAAGTGTGACAACTGAAGAGCAGAATATTTAATATATTAGAAATGGATTTTCTCTGGTACATAGTTTTCCAAATGTTTAGGACTCATGGTTTTTTCAGGACAGGCTCATTATATCCATTTGATACACAATGGGACTGCCAACAGATTCCTGATGGAAATTAGGCAGGATTCTGCCTAAACATTTGCAACATCCATCAGGGTTCAGAACCAGCAATCCCCAGCCATGAGGCAAAATTTTCTGAGATGGTCTTGTGGCAGTGGAGCCTCCCCGTAACTCTAACAAAGCATCAACTTAAGGAATGAGGTAGGGTCGAAGGATGGAGACTCCCTATATTAGAAATTCCTGGGCCCCAGCTTGGAGTCAGGACCTGATGCAAAGGTACATCTGCTCTCACTAGGCATATAGAGTCATGGAGATATACAACACAGAAACAGGCCTTTCAGCCCATCGTGTCCGTGCTGGCCATCAAGAATCTATCTATTCTAATCCCATTTTCCAGCACTTGGTCCGTAGCCTTGTATGCTATGGTGTTTCAAGTGCTCCTGTAAATACTTCTTAAATGATGTGAGTGTTCCTGTCTCTACCACCCCTTCAGGCAGTGCGTTCCAGATTCCAACCACCCTCTGGGTGAAAACATTTTTCTTCAAATCCCCTCTAAACCTCCTGCCCCTTACCTTAAATCTATGCCCCTGGTTAAGGATACCTCCACTAATAGAAAATACTTCTTCCTATCTATCCTATCTATGCCCCTCATAATTTTATATACCTCAATAAGGTCCCTCCTCAGCCTTCTCTGCTCTAAGAAAAGCAACCCTAGCCTATCCAGTCTCTCTTCATAGCTGAAATGCTCCAGCCCAGGCAACATCCTGGTGAATCTCCTCTGCACCCTCTCCAGTGTAATCACATCCCTTCTACAGTGTGGTGACCAGAACTGTACACAGTATTCCAGCTGTGGCCTAACTAGTGTTTTATACAGCTCCATCATAACCTCACTGCTCTTAAATTCTATGCCGCGGCGAAAAAAGGCACGTATCCCATATGCTTTCCTAACTACCTTATCTACTTGTGCTGCTGACTTCAGTGATCTGTGGACAACTACACCAAGGTCCCTCTGACCCTCTGTACTTCCTAGGGTCCTACCATTCATTGTATATTCCCTTGCCTTGTTAGTCTCTGCAAAATGCATAACCTCACACTTTTCAGGATTAAATTACATTTGCCACTTCTCTGCCCATCTTACCAGCCCATCTATATCGTCCTATAATCTAAGGCTTTCCTCCTCACTATTTATAACACCACCAATTTTTGTGTCATCTGTGAACTTACTGATCATACCTCCTATATTCACATCTAAATCATTAATATACACGACCTGCGGTAAACCACTGGTCACAGGCTTCCAATCGCAAAAACAACCCTCAACCATCACCCTCTGCCTCCTGCCACAAAGCCAATTTTGGATCCAATTTGCCAAATTGTCCTGGATCCCATGGGCTGTTACCTTCTGAACCAATCTCCCATGCGGGACCTTATCAAAAGCCTTACTGAAGTCCATGTAGACTACATCAACTACTTTACCTTCATTTACACATCTAGTCACCTCCTTGAAAAAGTCAGTCAAATTTGTTAGACATGATCTCCCCCTGACAAAGGCATGTTGACTATCCTTGATTAATCCCTGCCTCTCCAAGTGGCGATTATTCCTGTCCCTCAGAATCTTTTCCAATAGTTTCCCTACCACTGATGTTAGACTCACTGGCCTGTAATTACCTGGTTTATCCCTGCTACCTTTCTTGAATAATGGTACCACATTCACTGTCCTCCAGTTCTCTGGCACCTCTCCTGTGGCCAGAGAGGATTTGAAAATTTGTGTCAGAGCCCCTGCTATCTCCTCCTTTGCCTAACATAACAGCCTGGGATACATTTCATCTGGGCATTTATCCATTTTTAAGCCTGCTAATACCGCTAATACCTCCTCCCTTTCAATTCTACCCTTCCTCCTAACTGGTCAAAGTGGACCCACCCACGGGTCAAGGACTGCCTCGAAGATTGGTGGTGGGGAAGGGGTACTAAACTTTTTTTTATAATAGTGTGATTTGCTCTATTTATATTTTAAAGGTTATTGTTATAGTTACTGGAGTCAATGTTAGTCAAAAGCAGTATGAAGAATTTAATTGGTTTGTAATTTGGTTGATTTTATGGTGTTTGTCCATTGCTGGTAGGGAGCTTTCCAATCAATTCAGGGAACAGAAATGGTTTTTGATTGCCTTTAGTAAATGGGATATTTAAGTTAACAGGCAATGATGATTTGAGTTGATCATGATCTATTTGCCTTAAATACTCATGAGACCTCTGAGGTGAATCACTTAGATGTGACAAATGTGAGTTTAAAAAAATTCTTTCATGGATGTGGGTGTCACTGGCAAGACCGGCATTTGTTCTCCATCCCTAATGGCCTTTGACAACTGAGTGGCTGATAGGCCATTTCAGGGGGCCTGGAGTCACATATAGGCCAGACCAGGTCAGGGACAGCAGATTTCCTTCCTGAAAGGACATTGATGAACCAGATGGGTTTTCGCAACAATCAATGATAGTTTCATGGCACCATGACCGACACTCGCTTTCAATTTCAGATTTCTAAATTAATTTATTGAATTTGAATTCCACCAGCTGCCATGGTGGGATTTGAACCTGCTTCCCCTGGGCATTAGTCTGGGCCTCTGGATTACTAGCCCAGTGGCATTACCTCTATGCCAACCTGGTATGGAAGAACTAAACAAAAAGTTTGTGGCGCTACTGAAGTTTAGCACCCTCCTGGGAATGGGCACTACACAGCCAGTTGCTTCCAGGGTGGCCCGTGCGTTGTACCATCTTGAGAATGGCATTCGCGCAGGAGTCCCCTGTGTGTGTCAGAAGCTGCTGAAGGCATGATATCATGATATCACATGGCCCAACTGGCTACTGTAAAGTCTATTTTCCAAAATTAGACCCACTATGGAACATGGCATCTCTCCTGCTGTCCATCTCCACCACTAAGGACCTCTGTGCTGCATCCATGACACTGGAGCCTTCTCTCTGCCCTGGTGTTCCAATCTCTTTGTTTAGAATTGCAGAATAGTATTCAGCAGCAGCTTCCCATAATTCAGAGGGACAGACTGCCTTTCAGAACAGAAGGCTGGTTGTAGCATGTATTCTCAGCCAGTGCCACTCAGTACCCTGCTGAATACAGAGACAACCCAGCAGTGTGACAGACACTCGGCCCTATGCTGTAAGCATGTCGATGAGGTAGCAACACAAAATTTACGTGTTGCCTACCTCCACCGGACTTGGCACAAGCAGGTCACGAATCATGACCACTATAACTGAAAAGTGTTACAAACTAATTTTCATCCCAATAACCTTTATTTACATCTGTAAGTCATGCAAAAATGTGTTCCAAATCAATACATTACATTTATAGCAACTGATATAACAATGAAAGCATATTAAGATTTAGAATTAAATCTTCCCTTTACATTTTATTTTGCATTTGTAATCAATAAATACTTGTGTGGTGAGAGTAGGAACATTTTGTCGGATTTAATAAGTGCTAACCTTGGTACAGTATTAATATTCCATGCTCCTCTCAGTCTACAGCTTTTTACCCTTTCTAACCTTTAGATGCTGATGCTGTCAGAAATGATGGTATTTACACAAAGTATTTTCACAAGTATTCTGGAAATGGAAGATACAACTTTAAAGTGCGTGTCCAGGGAAAGGAAGGGACTACAAAGAAGGCAATCCGGACAGGAGGACAAAGCTTTTACATACCAGGATACACGGAAAATGGTAATAAATATTTGGCAATGGCAATGGCAAAGAAGAACATGCAGAGATGCCATCGCAGTAGTGTATGATTTTATACCAGGGTATAAGCTCTCTATATGTATCGAGTGTTATCTGTCTGGGTTCTTACCTGCAACTGCAAAGATCATTTACACAATGCTTAAACTTTTGCATAATAAAGTACAGGGACATATCAGTGCTTACAGCCCCTATCAAGTGGTAAGCTAATTAGTGGTATTAGAAAGGGCTGGGGGGTGGGGGGGAGGATCTCTCTGATGTGTGTTCCTTTCTGATAGGAATCTGCGTCCATTCAACCTCTCCAATGCCAACTAACATCACAAGCTTCTTAAACATATTCTCTTCATACAAAAGTGCACTTTTTGAGGTTTCTTCCATTGGGTTTTATGCAGCTGTTAGCTACTACCATTTTCTGTGTATGTCATTGAAAACTTGTCTTGTCCAATCGTTATTTGCAAAATAAACATATTCCCATAACTACACTGTAGCAAATTCCTTCTCAACACTGCCCCTTCCTGTGATATAAGATTATCTGCTGCAGCTGTATGTCTTTCTGAAGTGTGTTTTAACTTAACAACTCGAAGTCAATATTATAAAATTCAATATAGAGGAATTTATGGCAAAGAAGGTGCCCATTCAGCCCATTGAGACCATGGCAGATCTCCACAAAGCTATTGAGTGAGCCCCACTCCTCCACTTGATCCCTGTACCCCAGCAAGTTTATTTCTGTCAAGTGCCCATCCAATTTCCTTTTGAAGTCAGTGATTGTCTCTGCTTCCACTACCCTTGTAGTTAGTGAGTTCCAGGTCATTACCACCCACTGCGTAAAAAAGGTTTTCTTCACATTCACCTGTAACTCTTGCCCAAAACCTTCAAGCTGTGTCCCCTAGTCCCTGTACCATTAGTTCATGGCATCAGTTTTAACTTATCAACTTATCTAAACTTGTCATAATCTTGTACACACAGTATTTTCAACCTAACCTCGTGACTAAAATCCCCCATCCCTGGAACCATCCTGGTAAATCTCATCTGCACCCTCTCAAGTACCCTCACATCCTTCCTAAAATGTGGTGACCAGAACTGGCGCAATACTCCAGTTGGAGCCTAACCAGTGCTTTATAAAGGTTCAGCACAATGTCTCTGCTTTTGTACTCAATGCCTCTATTCATGAAGCCCGAGATCCTATATGCTTTACCAACCACTCTATCAATATGTCCTGCCACTTTCAAAAATCGATGCACATGTATCCCTAAGTCCCTCTGTTGCAGCACAGTCTTAAGAACTGTGCCATTCGTATATATTGCCTCACCCTATTCCTTCTACAAAAATGCATCACCTCATATTTGTCAGTATTAAATTCCATCTGGCATCTGTCTGTCCATTCTGCTAGCCTATCGGTGCCCTGTTGCAGGTGCTTCATATCATCCTCACTGTTTGCCACACCTCCAAGTTTGGCATTATTGGCAAATTTTGAGATTCTACTTTATATTCCAAGATCCAATTCATTTATATGTAGCAAAAAAACAGTGGTCCTAGAACTGACCCTTGGGGAACACCACTGCCTACAATCCTGCAGACTGAAAAACAACCATTTACCACGACTCACTGTTTTCTGCCCTGAGCTAATTTTTTATCCAGTTGAACGCTGATCCTCCTATTCCATGAGCCTCAATTTTGTTAACCAGCCTTTTATGTGGTACCTTATCAAACTCTTTCAAAAAATCCATATAAATAACATCTGTCACATTCTCTTCATCAACCTTCTCTGTCACTTTATCAAAAAATTCAATTAGATTAGTCAGGTATGATCTGCCTTTTGCAAATCTGTGTTGGTTATCCTTAATAAACTCAAACCTCTCCAAGTGTTTGTTGATTTTTTTCCCTGATTATTGTTTCTAAAACCTTACCCACCACTGATGTTAAACTAACTGGCCAGCAGTTACTGGGACTGTCCTTACACCCTTCTTGAATAAGGGTGTCACATTTGCCACTCTCCAATCTTTTGGCACTTCACCCCGTATCCAGGGAAGATTGGAAGATTATGGCAAACCCTTCAACTCTCTCCATCCCCACTTCCTTTAGCAATCTGGATGCAAACCTTCCGGACCAGATGACTTACCTACCCTAAGCATAGCCAGCCTTTTTAGTACCTCCCCCTCTCAATTTTTGCATAGGAACACCACCACCTGCAAGTTCCCCTCCAAGCCACACACCATCCTGACTTGGTACTATATTGCCGTTCCTTCTCTGTCAAAATCCTGGAACTCCCTTCCTAACAGCACTGTAGGTGTACATACCCCACAGGGACTGCAGTGGTTCAAGAAGGCAGCTCACCACCACCTTCTCAAGGGCAATTAGGGATGGGCAATAAATGCTGGCCCAACCAAAGATGCCCACATCCCAGGAACGAATAAAAAATAATGTTTTACCCTATCCATTGCCTCTACTTACTTCGTTTCTATCAATATCTTGTCAGATTCCACTTAGTTAGTGACGACTCATACAGTAATATATAAGATACTACTGATATAATGCCAACTATCTTATTCTATTTTATAATCTATACGTGATTATCCTTAGATAGAGTCATCATTGTAAGATCTTGATGTATTTCAGCTAATTTTGAACCATAGTGGACAGCAGTATCTTAGAATTCATAGCAACAAATATGTGTTGTTAGGTTCTTTAAAGTTAATAATCAATATCAGTATGTCTTACAATCCCATCTAATCATTTACTGTACTATAAAAATAATTTGTTCCATAAAAGCATCCTGCATTTGCTGCATGGAACTATCTGGGAGGTTGACGTGTTCTGTTCCTTTAATAAGGAATTTGACTCACACGAGGGACAAAACAGCAGAATATTAATCATTATTAAATTTCAGAATAAAGCTAGAGAGTGAAGAGTCTGAATGAAACTTCTAGGTAAAATACTCTGAACAAAACAAAACATAGAAAGGACAAATCAACCAGGAGAGAGAGAAAGAAGAATCAGAATAAGAAGAAAATAAAACAAAGAGAAGAAATTCAGGATAAAGCAAGAGGGAAAAATAAATGCAGATAATGCTGGAAACTTTCCGCAGGTCAGGCAGCATCCGTGGAAAGAGAAACATAGGGTTAATATTTTAGACCTTTCATCAGACATGCTCTTTGACAGGTAGATGCTAGAGGGAATATTTCCTCTGGCCAGGGAATCTAAAACTAGGAGTCATAGACTAAGGTAAGGTATTGGCCATTTAGGACTGAAAAGAGAAGAAACTTCTTCACTCCAAGGATTGTGAATCTTTCGATTTCTCTACCCCAGAAATCTATGGATGCTCAGTCATTGAGTCTAATCAAGCCAAAGATCAATAGACTTCTGAATAATAATAAAATCAAGTGATTTGAGGATGGTGAGGGATGGTTGAGTTGAGGTAGAAGATCAGCCATGATCTTAGTGAATGATGGAGCAGGCTTGAAGGGGCAAACACCTGCTCCTATTTTTTACATTCTTACATTGGCCTGCTGAGTGTTTCCAACATTTTCTTTTTTAATTTCAGATATCCAGCATCTGCAGTATTTAGCTTCTTGTTTTATAAAATGCAGAAAGTCAGGATGAAACAGAGAGAAAAAGTCAGAATAAAACAAATCTATGGGCCGATAGGCCTTCTATCTGCTGTTTCCCAATGACAAGTGGATCCCAGGGTGAGTCAGTGGTGTGATTGTACCTCTCTCTGGGAGGAACTGATGAGCTCCTAATGCCCCCACACTGTTTAACCAAGATCAGAAACTTGCCATGTGGGAAATTGCAGGCAAGTCCTGTAGATCAAGACTGTTTGTTAAAGGGTTGTGCTAGTCAAGTATATGTAGTCTGGGTCAAAGAGATTCATGTCTTTCTTTTCATATAGGCAATATTCACACAAATCCACCAAGACCTCCAATCATTGATGAAGATGTTGAGGTTCAGTTAGGAGACTTCAGCAGGGTCAAATCAGGAGGAGCAATTTCAGTTCCGGCAGGAACTCCCATTGTTGACTTTCCACCATGTAAAATCAGAGACCGTCAAGCAACGATAGTCAAAAATAAAGTTGAGCTGGAATGGACAGCACCAGGAGATGATTATGATCAGGGAGCAGGTAATTGTTGCCGAATTCAAGTTATTTATAAAGAATTTTTCTCTCTAGGAGTGAAATGAAACAGTGAAACATAGAAAATAGGAGCAGGAGCAGGCCATTCGGTGCTTCGAGCCAGCTCTGCCATTCATTATGATCATGGCTGATCATCCAACTCAGTAGCCTGTTCCCGCTTTCATCCCATATCCTTTGAACCCTTTATACCCAAGAGCTATATCTAGCTCCTTCTTGAAAACATACAATGTTCTGGTTTCAACTGCTTTCTGTGGTAGTGAATTCCACAGGCTCACCAATCTG
The DNA here is from genome assembly GCF_036365525.1 of Heterodontus francisci. Lineage (NCBI taxonomy): Eukaryota > Metazoa > Chordata > Chondrichthyes > Heterodontiformes > Heterodontidae > Heterodontus > Heterodontus francisci. The sequence goes on from NC_090378.1 coordinate 17,532,310, forward strand.
TGGGTGAAGAAATTTCTCCTCATCTCAGTCCTGAAAGGTTTACCCCATATCCTTAGACTATGACACCTGGTTCTGGACTCCCCCACCAACGGGAACATCCTTCCTGCATCTACCCTGTCAAATTCAGTTAGAACTTTATGGGTTTCTATGAGATCCCCCCTCACTCTTCTGAACTCCAGCGAATATGATCCTAACCGACTCAATACACCTGTTGCACCTGCATGCTTACCTTCGGCGACTGGTGTACGAGAACACCCAGGTCTCACTGCATATTTCCCTCTCTCAGTTTATAGCCATTCAGATAATAATCTGCCTTCCTGTTTTTGCTACCAAAATGGATAACCTCACATTTATCCACATTATACTGCATCTGCCATGCATTTGCCCACTCACTCAACTTGTCCAAATCACCCTGAAGCCTCTCTGCACCCTCCTCACAAAGCATCCTCCCACCCAGTTTTGTGTCATCTGCAAATTTGGAGATATTACATTTAGTTCCCTCATCTAAATCATTAATTTAATTGTGAATAGCTGGGGTCCTAGCACCGATCCCTGCGGTACCCCACTAGTCACTGCCTGCCATTTGGAAAAAGACCCATTTTATCCCTACTCTTTGTTTCCTGTTCGCCAACCAATATTTTACCGAACGCAATACAATACCCCCAATCCCATGTGCTCCAATTTTACATGCTAATCTCTTATGTGGGACTTTGTCAAAAGCCTTTTGAAAGTCCAAATAAACCACATCCACTGGCTCCCCCTTATCAACTCTACTACTTACATCCTTGAAGAATTCTAGTAGATTTGTCAAGCATGATTTCCAATTCGTAAATCCATGCTGACTCTGCCCGATTCTACCACTGTTCTCTAAGTGCTCTGCTATGAAATCTTTGATAATGGACTCTAGAATTTTCCCCACTACCGACGTCGGGCTGACTGGTCTGTAATTCCCTGCTTTCTCTCTACCTCCCTTTTTAAATAGTGGGGTTACATTAGCTACCCTCCAATCTGTAGGAACTGTTCCAGACTCTATAGAATCTTGGAAGATCACCACCAAAGCATCCATTATTTCTAGGGCCACTTCCTTAAGTACTCTGGGATGCATACCATCAAGCCCTGGGGACATATCGGCCTTCAATCCCATCAATTTCCCCAACAGCATTTCTCTACTAATACTGATTTCTTTCAGTTCCTCTCTCTCACTAAGCCCTGTGTTCCCCAACATTTCTGGTATGATATTTGTGTCCTCCTTTGTGAAGTCAGAACCAAAGTATGCATTTAGTTGGTCAGTCATTTCTTTATTCCCCATAATAAATTCCCCTGTTTCTGACTGCAAGGGACCTACATTTGTCTTCACCTACCTATAGAAACTTTTACAGTCAGTTTTTATCTTCCCCGCAAGCTTGCTCTTGTACTCTATTTTCCCCTTCCTTAATCAATCCCTTGGTCCTCCTTTGCAGAATTCTAATGAACAGACAGTTGATGAATGTTGATGACCAGCAGATACATTACACACACAGAAGAGAAACGCCAACCCACAGGAAGAGAGTGACCAAGGAATATTGCAGTAGGAATAGGTTTAGTGGCTTTCACAGAATCCTAGGGAGTGAAATTGGTCGACACCAGCAGTCCGAAATGGGCTTGGAGCAAATCGGCAGCCCATTTTTCAGCAGTTTTGATTTTCCATTGACTTGGAAAATATTGTCAAGATTTTTAATTTCAAACCAAATAAAGGCAACAGTCAGATGATGTAATGAGTTTCCAAGACGTGTTTGAACTATTGTTCTGTAAGCTTCACTGGAAAGAAGATCAAGCGCGGTGAAACATTGGCTATGAGCCGGCTACGATTCACTATGAGCTTGTTTCACGCTGCTGGCGTAGACCCATTTCACTCAAATAGAATCTTATAACACAGAAGGAGGACAACCCTGCCTGTGCTGGCTCTTTGAAAGAGCTATTCAATTAGTCTTTCTCTGCTACACTTTCCCCATAGCCCAGCAAAATTTTCCTTACCAAGTCTATATCCAATTCCTTTACGTAAGTTACTATTGAATCTGTTTCTACCACCCTTTCAGACAGTGCATTCCACATCATTACAACTCATTGAGCAGAAAATGTTTTCTGTATCTTCCCCCAAGTTCTTTTGCCAATTATCTTAGCTTTTTCACTTCTCCTTTTCTTAGCATCACGCTATGAGATGAGAATGAGCGACAACCTCCTACAGCTACGAGACAATTTCTCAACAACTGCACTGGTTAACTTGACCAACTTGAATCCACAACCCTATGGCTCCAGGGAAACAATTTCAATTGTTCCTGAAAATACAGAACTGAAAAATGGGACAACTATCTACTTTGCTCTCTGTGCGTATGATACAATCAATCAGTCATCTGAAATGTCTAATGTAGCCAAGGCTTCTGTCTTTTTGCCTTTGAATGAAAACTCAAAGGGCAACAATATATCGGACGTTGTTTGGAGTGTAATAGTTGTCACAATTATTGTGTGTTTGATCATTGGGATTATTAATTACATTGTAGAGAATAAATGCAAAGGTAGAACTTATACATATGCATAAAGTCCTTGCAGTAGGAATGAACAGGCAGCATGCGGTTAATGGGACTAATCAAACAATCAGATTACACTTTATACGCTTTATAAAGACTTGGTGATGAGGGTTGGGGGATGAAAAACCAAGGGTTTTCTCCAGAATTTATTCAATTTTTCCGGGCTGTCTGCATCTCTTTCGCCAAAGTTACACTGGACAATCAGAATTTCACTAACTATTTGCTTATCCTCTTGCGGGAGGTGGGAAAACTGCATGGGTTTTAACTCTTCAGGATACCGAAGCTGTGGCCCTCACTAACGTACATCTAATTTCTCTGGATTTGGGTAATGTTGTGTGTCCTTAGAGGGAGGGAATCTGTATAATTGACTAATTTTGATGTTCTGTTACTCTGAATTAATAAACAATATTTTCTGTAATGAGAGTGTTGTTTTCTTTGAGAAATACCATCTTCCAATAGTTCATCAAGGAGGTCCCTGGGACTCTATTTGAGGTAGGACCCTCACTTGGAATGTTTAATGAAAAGCATTTTATACAATTGAAGTCCTATATTTGCCATCATCAACAACAATAATTTACATTTAAGGTTTTTTTCATTCATTCATGGGAGGTGGGCATCGCTGGCCAGGCCAGCATTTATTGCCCATCCCTAATTGCCCTTGAGAAGATGGTGGTGAGCTGCCTTCTTGAACCGCTGCAGTCCATGTGGGGTAGGTACACCCACAGTGCTGTTAGGAAGGGAGTTCCAGGATTTTGACCCAGCAACAGTGAAGGAACGGCGATATAGTTCCAAGTCAGGATGGTGTGTGACTTGGAGGGGAACTTGCAGGTGATGGTGTTTCCATGCATCTGCTGCCCTTGTCCTTCCAGTTGGTAGAGGTTGTGGGTTTGGAAGGTGCTGTCTAAGGAGCCTTGGTGCATTGCTGCAGTGCATCTTGTAGATGGTACACACTGCTGCCACTGTGCGTCGGTGGTGGAGGGAGTGAATATTTGCAGATGGGGTGCCAATCAAGCGGGCTGCATTGACCTGGATGGTGTCGAGCTTCTTGAGTGTTGTTGGAGCTGCACCCATCCAGGCAAGTGGAGCATATTCCATCACACTTCTGACTTGTGCCTTGTAGATGGTGGACAGGCTTTGGGGAGTCAGGAGGTGAGTTACTCGCCGCAGGATTCCTAGCCTCTGACCTGCTCTTGTAGCCACGGTATTTATATGGCTATTCCAGTTCAGTTTCTGGTCAATGATAACCCCTAGGATGTTGATAGTGGGGGATTCAATGATGGTAATGCCATTGAATGTCAAGGGGAGATGGTTAGATTCTCTCTTGTTGGAGATGGTCATTGCCTATGTGGCACTTTTAATGTAACAAAATATATCAACGAGGTTCACAAATGGAAATAAACAAGCCTAAGCCATGGATGGAGGGATGAGATGACTGAAATCCTGGTACTGAAAATGGTTTTTGAGCCGGGTTTTAAAGGAGGGTCAGCAAAGTGGAGCACAAAAGCGATTCGAAGTGGCAAATCCAGAAAGTGTGGCCAAGGCTCTGCCAGCAATAGTTGAGTGAAATGATGAGACCAAAAATACGATGGAAGATATAAAACTGGAAAATATATAAAAGGAAGGGGGAGCAGCAGTGGGAGAGGGGGAGGGTGTGGGGGATGGGGTGGGGGGGGGGGGGTTGATGTTAGTGGAGGAAACAAGGAGCCAATGTAGAGCAGTGAGAATGGGGGTGATGTGTGAACAAAACTTAGAACTGAATAAAGGTGGAGTCATTGTGGATGTGCGCGAGTTTGTGGAGGATAGGAGACCATTGGAATAAATATGGCCTGAGATTACAAAGACATGAATATGAGTGTCAGTGTGGAGGGGCACAGGTAGAGGAAGAGACATAGTTGCTCAGCTGGAATAAGACAGTCTTGGTGATAGTTCGTCTTCAGGGTTTGTAGCTCAGCTCAGGGTTGAACAAAATTCCAAGGTGTTCCATGGTCTGGTTCAACCTGAACAAGTATATACTTGGAGGAGGATGCAAACCGTAGCAATGGATCTCTGATCATGGTGTGGCTGAAAATGATGGATTTGCCCTTAATTATGTTAATTTGATGGAGGTTGTAATTCCTCCATTACTAGATGATGGTTCAATGGCTGACAGTTTTGGTGTGGGCTAGAGAGGTGGTGGTTGAGTGTCTTCAACTGATCCCGCAGCATAGATGTTTCCACTAAACAGCAATAGGAGATGGGAGAATAAGGTAGAATCTTACTATGTGCTACAAGATGCAGTTTGATATAAAGTTCCTTTTTTCCAACTATTCAGATATCCAAGCACTTCCTTGGCCTGTACCCGTCTCTTCGTTTTTTTTAGAGATACAGCACTGAAACAGGCCCTTCGGCCCACCATGTCTGTACTGACCAACAACCACCCATTTATACCAACCCCACAGTAATCCCATATTCCCTACCACCTACCTACACTAGGGGAAATTTACAATGGCCAATTTACCTATCAGCTGCAAGTCTTTGGCCGTGGGACGAAACCAGAGCACCCAGTGATAACCCACACGGTCACAGGGAGAACTTACAAACTCCACACAGGCAGTACCCAGAATCAAACCCGGGTCCCTGGAGCTGTGAGGTTGCAGTGCTAACCACTGTTCCATTGTGCCACCCCTATTACTTACAGTTACTTCCCACTTGTACTTTTCTAGAGGCTGGTATGGCTCACCTGAGGGAGCACAACTCTCCAGAAATACTACAGATCCCATGGAGGCTGAGGAAGCGACTACTCCCAATATAGGGAGATCCCACCTGCTTCATGCTAGAGGTCCTGTAAGGGAAAGGCAGAGGCTCTGTGCCTTACCAGGAAAAGTAACAAATCCCAGCTTAGATCAAGGCCCAGCTTCTTTCCAAGCCATAATGCCAGATTCCCACTGGTGCTCCAGTGGGACTCTGCCAGAACGGCCGTGGAAATTCAATTCCATTTTGTTGCATTTCCTGCCCATTTGGTCACAGATTCACGAAGCTTAAGGCATCCTGGCTGATCTACCATACTTCCAGCTCCTACAACATTCACATGCATGCATATTCCAACCATACCGTGACCCTCCCTCTATCATAAACATGCCAACAAAACACTTGTAGACAATTGGCAATCCAAACAAGTAAGATATGGATAGGAACCTGGAGCTGGAATATGACCACAATGTACAAACCACTTGCTGTAGACCTGCTCCACTTCATTCTCTCAGCCCAGGACTCACAACCCTTCTCAATCTACAAAGGCTGAGACGGAGTGAGGATCTCCACCTGTAATTAGGCTTCTCAATGTATCAAGCTGCCTCACTGGTACTCATGTCCAGCTAACAGCTCACCTCATCCCTGCATCCCCTCTACGCAGCTCCAACCATTTGCCAGGAAAAGGAAACATTACTATCAAACTTGACCACATACTGAAACAAACCCAACGAAACACAGACAGTGGATTTCTGTTTTTGAGGAAAACAGGTGGACTCATGGAATTCAATCTCCAAAAATCTCAGAATTTCATGTAAGTTAAATTTTAAAAATTGGTGTGTTCAATCTCTGTGAAACAATGGCTCTTCCAATAAAGACTTACATGTCATAATTCTTCACTTCAGGGCGGATATTCTTGTGGATTGGGACTGTCACCTGTTCCTCTGGATCTGCCCCATTTCCTTGGAACATGTGTCACTTGTGATTCACTGTGGGATACAATTAGAAATCACTGAACTGACAAGAATGTGTAATTTTACAATATTACTCTCACTGTAAAATCCCTTGAAAAAGTTAGCGCTTGTTGCTTGAGGTGTAACTGCATTTGTAATGGTGTACAAAGTTCATAATTGCTGCTGAAAAACACTTCTGGCCCGAAGAAACCAATTTCATATTTATGGAATGTCAAATTTCTCCATGATTATAAGAAGTTCCCCGTATGTTTAAAATATTTTTTTTCTTAAGTTTGTTGATGATATTTCAGCCTCTATCGTAATCCCATATGTATGTTCCATTTATTTAACTCTCTGTAAAATGTAGTTAAAAGTGAAGGACAATCAATATATTTTACTTGCTTGTTTGCTTTCTATGAGAATACGTCAATGCGATTGCCTGCTTACCCTGTTTGGTGACATCACTGCTGCTGGGTGTCTCGAGATCCTCTTGACTTAGAAACAAAGAAACATAGAAAAATAGGAGCAGGCGTAGGCCATTCGGCCCTTCGAGCCTGCTGTGCCATTCAATATGATCATGGCTGATCATCCAAACTCAGTAACCTGTTCCCGCTGAGCTCCAGGGACCCGGGTTCAATTCTGGGTACTGTCTGTGCGGAGTTTGCAAGTTCTCCCTGTGACCACGTGGGTTTTCGCCGGGTGCTCCGGTTTTCTCCCACAGCCAAAGCCTTGCGGGTTGATAGGAGAGGAGCAATATGATAATGAGCAGATCATTTTTTTTTACTGATGTCAGTTATTGGCCAGATAACCAGGGAGAACTCCCCCATTCTTCTCCAAAATAATATTTTCGATAGTGCGAGCCAGGGGGCAGCTGGGAAGGTAAGTTTCAGTATAAAGTACTTACCTCACGATTCGGCAGCTTCTTTTTGATCAGCGATAGTGCGAGCCAGGGGGCAGCTGGGAAGGTAAGTTTCAGTATAAAGTACTTACCTCACGATTCGGCAGCTTCTTTTTGATCAGCGATAGTGCGAGCCGGGGGCAGCTGGGAAGGTAAGTTTCAGTATAAAGTACTGACCTCACGATTCGGCAGCTTCTTTTTGATCAGCGATAGTGCGAGCCAGGGGGCAGCTGGGAAGGTAAGTTTCAGTATAAAGTACTTACCTCGCGATTCGGCAGCTTCTTTTTGATCAGCGATAGTGCGAGCCAGGGGGCAGCTGGGAAGGTAAGTTTCAGTATAAAGTACTTACCTCGCGATTCGGCAGCTTCTTTTTGATCAGTGATAGTGCGAGCCAGGGGGCAGCTGGGAAGGTAAGTTTCAGTATAAAGTACTTACCTCGCGATTCGGCAGCTTCTTTTTGATCAGCGATAGTGCGAGCCAGGGGGCAGCTGGGAAGGTAAGTTTCAGTATAAAGTACTTACCTCACGATTCGGCAGACACGGGGACTGCTGGGTAAGTAAACTTATATATTCGGGCAGTGGCTAAACCTGAAACACTACACGTGTAGTGTCTCCCACCCATCCTCCTCCTCTAACCAAAGAAAAGGACTCTTGTGTGGAGGGTTTGGTAAGGTAAGGTTTTCATTTATTTATTTATTTATTTTTTAATCTCTGTTGTCCGTTAAGAGCAGAGGGGATGGAAGCTAGGGCAGTTGCATGCTCCTCTTGCAGGATGTGGGAGGTAAGGGTCACCACTTGTGTCCCTGCTGACTTCACCTGTGAGAAGTGCACCCAACTCCAGCTGCTCACAGACCGCGTTAGGGAGCTGGAGCTGGATGAACTTCGGATCATGCGGGAGGCTGAGGGGGTGATAGAGAGCAGTTATAGGGAAGTACTGACACCTAAGTCACAGGATAAAGGTAGCTGGGTGACCGTCAGGGGAGGGAAAGGGAATAGGCGCACAGTGCAGGGATCCCCTGTGGCCGTTCCCCTCAATAATAAGTATACCGTTTTGGATACGGTTGGGGGGGGGACGACCTACCAGGGGAAAGCCACAGCGGCCAGGTCTCTAGCACTGAGCCCAGCTCTGCGGCTCAGAAGGAAAGGGGGGAGAATAGGAGAGCGATAGTGATAGGAGATTCAATGATTAGAGGAACAGACAGGAGATTCCGTGGTCGCGAACGAGACTCCCCGATGGTATGTTGCCTCCCGGGTGCCAGGGTCAGGGATGTCTCGGATCGAGTCTACAGGATTCTTAAGGGGGAGGGGGAGCAGCCAGAAGTCGTGGTACACATCGGTAGCAATGACATAGCTAGGAAAAGGGATGAGGACCTGAATAGCGAATATAGGGAGTTAGGTTGGAAGCTAAAAGGCAGGACGAGCAGAGTAGTAATCTCAGGATTGATACCGGTTCCACATGCTAGTGAGGCTAGAAACAGAGAGCGAGTGCAGCTGAACACGTGGCTACAGAGCTGGTGTAGGAGGGAGGGCTTCAGTTATGTGGATCATTGGGATACCTTCTGGGGAAGGTGGGACTTGTACAAGAAGGACGGGTTGCATCTGAACTGGAGGGGCACCAATATCCTGGGCGGGAGGTTTGCTAGAGCTCGTCGGGAGGGTTTAAACTCATTTGGCAGGGGGATGGGAACTGGAGCAACGGATCAGTGGATGGGGTAGCTGTTAAACAGGCAGATACCGAGTGCAGAGAGTCTGTGAGGAAGGTTAGACAGTTGACATGGCAAAGTTGCAGCCGGTATGATGGGTTGAAGTGTGTCTATTTTAACGCAAGAAGTGTCAGGAATAAGGGTGATGAACTTAGAGCATGGATCAGTACTTGGAGCAACGATGTTGTGGCCATTACGGAGACTTGGATATCACAGGGGCAGGAATGGATGTTGGATGTTCCGGGGTTTAGATGTTTCAAAAGGAATAGGGAGGGAGGTAAAAGAGGTGGGGGAGTGGCATTGTTAATCAGGGATAGTATCACAGCTGCAGAAAGGGAGGTCGTCGAGGAGGGTTTGTCTACTGAGTCATTATGGGTGGAAGTCAGAAACAGGAAAAGAGCAGTCACTTTATTGGGAGTTTTCTATAGACCCCCCAATAGCAACAGAGACACGGAGGAACAGATTGGGAGGCAGATTTTGGAAAGGTGCAGAAGTAACAGGGTTGTTGTCATGGGTGACTTCAACTTCCCTAATATTGATTGGAACCTCCTTAGTGCAAATAGTTTGGATGGAGCAGTTTTTGTCAGGTGTGTCCAGGAAGGTTTCCTGACTCAATATGTAGATAGGCCGACTAGAGGGGAGGCTATGTTGGATTTGGTGCTTGACAACGAACCAGGCCAGGTGGCAGATCTCTCGGTGGGTGAAATTGTGAGACTAGCTAAGAGGAAAAAGGAAGCATACATAAGGTCTAGGAGGCTGAAGAAAGACGAAGCTTTGAAAGAATATCGGGAATGTAGGACCAATCTGAAATGAGGAATTAAGAGGGCTAAAAGTGGTCATGAAATATCTTTAGCAAACAGGGTTAAGGAAAATCCCAAAGCCTTTTATTCATATATAAGGAGCAAGAGGGTAACTAGAGAAAGGATTGGCCCACTCAAGGACAAAGGAGGAAAGTTATGTGTGGAGTCAGAGAAAATGGGTGAGATTCTAAACGAGTACTTTGCATCGGTATTCGCCGAGGAGAGGGACATGACGGATGTTGAGGTTAGGGACAGATGTTTGATTACTCTAGGTCAAGCCGGCATAAGGAGGGAGGAAGTGTTGGGTATTCTAAAAGGCATTAAGGTGGACAAGTCCCCAGGTTCGGATGGGATCTATCCCAGGTTACTGAGGGAAGCGAGAGAGGAAATAGCTGGGGCCTTAACAGATATCTTTGCAGCATCATTAAACACGGGTGAGGCCCCTAAGGACTGGAGAATTGCTAATGTTGTCCCCTTGTTTAAGAAGGGTAGCAGGGAAAATCCAGGTAATTATAGACCGGTGAGCCTGACGTCAGTGGCAGGGAAGCTGCTGGAGAAGATACTGAGGGATAGGATCTATTCCCATTTGGAAGAAAATGGGCTTATCAGTGAGCGACAACATGGTTTTGTGCAGGGAAGGTCATGTCTTACCAACTTAATAGAATTCTTTGAGGAAGTGACAAAGTTGATTGATGAGGGAAGGGCTGTAGATGTCATATACATGGACTTCAGTAAGGCGTTTGATAAGGTTCCCCATGGTAGGCTGATGGAGAAAGTGAAGTCGCATGGGGTCCAGGGTGTACTAGCTAGATGGATAAAGAACTGGCTGGGCAACAGGAGACAGAGAGTAGCAGTGGAAGGGAGTTTCGCAAAATGGAGACGTGTGACCAGTGGTGTTCCACAGGGATCCGTGCTGGGACCACTGTTATTTGTGACATACATAAATGATTTGGAGGAAAGTATAGGTGGTCTGATTAGCAAGTTTGCAGACGACACTAAGATTGGTGGAGTAGCAGATAGTGAAGGGGACTGTCAGAGAATACAGCAGAATATAGATAGACTGGAGAGCTGGGCAGAGAAATGGCAGATGGAGTTCAATCAGGGCAAATGCGAGGTGATGCATTTTGGAAGATCCAATTTAAGAGTGAAGTATACAGTAAATGGAAAAGTCCTGGGGAAAATTGATGTACAGAGAGATTTGGGTGTTCAGGTCCATTGTTCCCTGAAGGTGGCAACGCAGGTCAATAGAGTGGTCAAGAAGGCATACGGCATGCTTTCCTTCATCGGACGGGGTATTGAGTACAAGAGTTGGCAGGTCATGTTACAGTTGTATAGGACTTTGGTTCGGCCACATTTGGAATACTGCGTGCAGTTCTGGTCGCCACATTAGCTAAAGGATGTAGATGCTTTGGAGAGGGTGCAGAGGAGGTTCACCAGGATGTTGCCTGGTATGGAGGGCGCTAGCTATGAAGAGAGGTTGAGCAGATTAGGATTATTTTCATTAGAAAGACGGAGGTTGAGGGGGGACCTGATTGAGGTGTACAAAATCATGAGAGGTATAGACAGGGTGGATAGCAAGAAGCTTTTTCCCAGAATGGGGGATTCAATTACTAGGGGTCACGAGTTCAAAGTGAGAGGGGAAAAGTTTAGGGGGGATATGCGTGGAAAATTCTTTACGCAGAGGGTGGTGGGTGCCTGGAACGCGTTGCCAGCGGAGGTGGTAGATGCGGGCACGATAGCGTCTTTTAAGATGTATCTAGACAGATACATGAATGGGCAGGAAGCAAAGAGATACAGACCCTTAGAAAATAGGCGACATGGTTAGATAGAGGATCTGGATCGGCACAGGCTTGGAGGGCCGAAGGGCCTGTTCCTGTGCTGTAATTTTCTTTGTTCTTTGTTCTAGCATTTCGGTGATAGTGATCACAACTCCCTGACCTTTACTATAGTCATCGAGAGGGACAGGAGCAGACGGGATGGGAAAATATTTAATTGGGGGAGGGGGATTACAATGCTATTAAGCAGGAACCTGGGAGCATAAATTGGGAACAGATGTTCTCAGGGAAATGCACGACAGAAATGTTGAGGTTGTTTAGGGAGTACTTGCTGCAACTGCTGGATAGGTTTGTCCCGATGAGGCAGGGAAGGGATGGTAGGGTGAAGGAACCTTGGATGACAAGAGATGTGGAACAGCTAGTCAAGAGGAAGAAGGAAGCTTACTTAAGGTTGAGGAAGCAAGGATCAGACAGGGCTCTCGAGGGTTACAAGGTAGCCAGGAAGGAACTGAAGAATGGACTTCGGAGAGCTAGAAGGGGACATGAAAAAGTCTTGGCGGGTAGGATTAAGGAAAATCCCAAGGCGTTCTACACTTATGTGAGGAACAAGAGGATGGCCAGAGTGAGGGTAGGGCCAATCAGGGATAGTGGAGGGAACTTGTGCCTGGAGTCGGAGGAGGTAGGGGAGCTCCTAAATGAATACTTTGCTTCAGTATTCACTAGTGAGAGGGACCTGGTCGTTTGTGAGGACAGCGTGAAACAGGCTGATATGCTCGAACAGGTTGATGTTAACAGGGAGGATGTGCTGGAAATTTTGAAAGACATGAGGACAGATAAGTCCCCGGGGCCAGACAGGATATACCCAAGGATATTAAGGGAAGCGAGGGAAGAGATTGCCGCGCCTTTGGCGATGATCTTTGCGTCCTCACTGTCCACTGGAGTAGTACCAGATGATTGGAGGGTGGCAAATGTTATTCCCTTGTTCAAGAAAGGGAATAGGGATAACCCTGGGAATTATAGACCAGTCAGTCTTGCGTCGGTAGTGGGCAAATTATTGGAGAGGATTCTGAGAGACAGGATTTATGATTATTTGGAAAAGCATCATTTGATTAGAGACAGCCAGCATGGCTTTGTGAGGGGCAGGTCATGCCTCACAAGCCTTAATGAATTCTTTGAAGATGTGACAAAACACATTGATGAAGGAAGAGCAGTGGATGTGGTGTATATGGATTTTAGCAAGGCGTTTGATAAGGTTCCCCATGGTAGGCTCATTCAGAAAGTAAGGAGGCATGGGATACAGGGAAAGTTGGTTGTCTGGATACAGAATTGGCTGGCCCATAGAAGACAGAGGGTGGTAGTAGATGGAAAGTATTCAGCCTGGAGCTCGGTGACCAGTGATGTTCCACAGGGATCTGTTCTGGGACCTCTGCTTTTTGTGATTTTTATAAATGACTTGGATGAGGAAGTGGAAGGCTGGGTTAGCAAGTTTGCCGATGACACAAAGGTTGCTGGAGTTGTGGATAGTGTGGAAGGCTGTTGTAAGTTGCAACGGGACATTGACAGGATGCAGAGCTGGGCTGAGAAGTAGCAAATGGAGTTCAACCTGGAAAAGTGTGAAGTGATTCATTTTGGAAGGTAGAATTTGAATGCGGAATACAGGCTTAAAGACAGGATTCTTGGTAGTGTGGAGGAACAGAGGGATCTTGGGGTCCATGTCCATTGATCGCTCAAAGTTGCCACCCAAGTTGATAGGGTTGTTAAGAAGGCGTATGGTGTGTTGGCTTTCATTAACGGGGATTGAGTTTAAGAGCCGCGAGGTTATGCTGCAGCTCTATAAAGCCCTGGTTAGACCACACTTGGAATATTGTGTTCAGTTCTGGTCACCTCATTATAGGAAGGATGTGGAAGCTTTAGAGAGGGTGCAGAGGAGATTTACGAGGATGCTGCCTGGACTGGAGGGCATGTCTTACGAAGAAAGGTTGAGGGTGCTAGGGCTTTTCTCATTGGAACGAAGAAGGATGAGAGGTGACTTGATAGAGGGGTACAAGATGATGAGAGGCATAGATAGAGTGGATAGCCAGAGATTTTTTCCCAGGGTGGAAAGGGCTATCACCAGGGGGCATAATTGTAAGGTGATTAGTGGAAGGTTTCTGGGAGATGTCAGAGGTAGGTTCTTTACACAGAGAGGAGCATCTATGTCCGAGTGGTGGGTGCGTGGAATGCATTGCCAGCGGTGGTAGTAGAAGCAGATACATTAGGGACATTTAAGCGACTCTTGGATAGGTACATGGATGATAGTAGAATGAAGGGTATGTAGGTAGTTTGATCTTAGAGTAGGTTAAAGGTTCGGCACAACATCGTGGGCCGAAGGGCCTGTACTGTGCTGTACTGTTCTATGTTCTATGTTCTTTGAACACCTCTCCTGAAGCCATCCTGTTGGATGGCCAGCACTTAGTACCTTTTAATCTCTTTCCTCTGCTACTTGCCTGGTCCAGACAGATCCATTTAATGCTGATGTGATTTCCCTGACCAAGAACAATGAACTCCACCAAAGTGAGGTAGCCCAGGCTCCAGAATCGATATACACGACAAAGGTTTCTCTCCTGTCTCGACAGGAGTGAATGCTGTGCTCTGGGGCTGGTTAGTTGTAACAATGGCCTCCCCAATTACTTAACATGATGTTAGTTATCCTGTGTCACAGTTATGATAATCTCCTAAATTCCAGTCCTTTAACAGTATCAGTTCTATTGTGATGTTGGAATGTTTGAAATTGACCCATCGGAATGCAGCCTGCCTCTGTGTGCATTGTGTTGAGGTTTGTCTCTCATTCACAGTACTATTATCCATGGGGGTTGGGGTTCCTTCCCCATACCCCACAAAGTCCAGTTTTAAAATCCAGTTGGGGGGGAGGGGAGGAATTCTGATCCTACACTTCCTTGTTACTTCTTCAAAAAATTCGATCAAGTTGGTCAAACAAGATCTTCCCTTAACAAATCCATGCTGTCTATCCTTGAATAACCTGCGCCTTTCTAAGTGACAGTTTATCCTGTCTCTCAGAATGGATTCCAATAATTTGCCCACTACTGAGGTTAGACTGACTGGCCTGTAATTATTCGGTCTATCCCTCGTTCCCTTTTTAAACAAAGGTACAACATTAGCAGTTCTTCAATCCTCTGGCACTACACCTGTATCCAGTGAGGACTGGAAAATGATGGTCAGACCTTCTGCTATTTCCTCTCTTGCTCCTTTTAACAGCCAAGGGTACATTTCATCTGGCCCTGGTGATTTATCAAATATCAAGGATGCTAATCCCATTAATACTTCCCCTCTCCCTATGTTTATCACATCCAATACTTTACACTCCTCTTCCTTAACTGCAATATCTGCATTGTCCCCCTCATTTGTGAAGACAGACGCAAAGTATTCAGTAAGAACCATACCAACATCTTTCACCCCTACACATAGGTTAGCTTTTTGGTCTGTAGAGGCAGATGACCCTGAACACATTTTTGTCCTCTCTCTCAGACACAGAAAACAGTCACATGTGACAGTGACCGTTGGCTACTCGGACATAGATGCTCCCAGAGATAGAGGAGCATCTGTCATTGTAATGGGAGACAAAAGTTCAACAAACTTCAGGATTGCCCCATTTTCTGCAAACCAGGGAATACGAAAATTTTCCCTTACAATGATGACAAACCATTGAAAATTCTTGGGACTTTTGAAATGCCAGTGTCAATCAAAGACACAAGAACAAAAGCTGTACTCTTTAGCATAGCTGGAGGATGTGACAAGCTTATCAGTTTTCACACAGCAACAGATGTGCACATGATTGCAGTCACATACACAATTCCTACACATAAGAACAAAAACACGCGCGAATTGTACACTGATCACTTCACTGGTATCAGCAAGCTGAAAGGTGTTGCATGCAAGATGCATGTAGACCCTAATGTGCTCCTAATTGCACGTCAATGGCAACAAATAACCATTTCATGTCAGGAAACAGAAAAGGAACTTCAACGCCTACTGTCCTTGGCATTATTGAGAAAGTTGGGAATCAGCCCACCCCCTGGGTCTCACACATACAAGTCATCAAGAAACCCAAGAGCGAGAACCAGATTAGAATCTGCATTGACATGCAATCACCAAACCAAACCATGCATCGAGAAAGACACTTGACACCCACAAGAGCTCTATTACAGACAAAAAAAGAAAAACACGTAGGCTGAATACGTGCTCATTCTTGAAGAAACAACAGATGTGATATGCTGTGTTCCAAAACTGGCATACAGTCTGGCCTCCGAGTACATGTAGATAGGTCACTGGGATCTTTGAGAAATGTTCTTTTCAGGCGACATTGAGAATTAGTTTAGCTGGCTGTTCTTCAAAGACAGGAGTCGAAATGAGTTGACACAGTGGACTTCTCAGGGTCTTTTAGAGAGGTGCTGGAATGAACATATGAACATACGAACATATGGATTAGGAGCAGGAGTAGGCCACTTGGCCCCTCAAGCCTGCTCCACCATTGAACAAGATCATGGCTGATCTGATTGTAAACTCAACTCCAGATTCCTGCCTACCCAACAACCTTTCAACCCCTTGCTTATCAAGAATCTATCCACCTCTGCCTTAAAAATATTCAAAGACTTTGCTTCACCGCCTTTTGAAGAAGAGTTCCAAAGACTCATGACCCTCTGAGAGAAAAAAATTCTCCTCATCTCTGTCTTAATTGGGTGACCCCTTATTTTGGAACAGTGACCCCTAGTTCTAGATTCTCCCACAAGAGGAAACATCCTTTCCACGTTAATCCTGTCAAGAGCCGTCAGGATCTTATATGTTTCAATCAAGTTGAATCTTACTCTCCTAATCTCCAGCGAATACAAGCCTTGCCTGTTCAACCTTTTTTCATAAGGCAACTCACCCATTCCAGGTATTAGTCAAGTAAACCTTCTAAAGATGAGCTGGGTTGTGGTCTTCTCTCCTTCCTTGGGAATTCTTTTCTTTCCTTCCTTGGAAGTTCTCTTCTCTCCTGGAAGTTCTCTCCATTTTTGTACAGTTCAAACCTAACTCAAAACTATTCAAAAGTGAAACCAACAACAGGAGGTCAATCTTTTGACCTCCATCAATCTTGATCTATTACGCCTTTGTAATCAACTTCCCCAGTGTCCAAAGTTCTCTTGTTTATTGAGCTGTAAGTCAAGCTGTTTCCAAGAAAGGCTTGTTGTTACTGGAAAGTTAGTGGTTTCCTGGAGAGTCTTGTTTTCCTCACAAGAGCTCACGGTGCCCCTTTTAAAAAAACATTTCCAGGCATTGTTTTTCCAAAATCAAGTGGCCTTCACATGACCCCCTTTGAAAACCCCAAAGTTTAACATTTCTTTACTCTTTCCAAAAATAAATCCTCAATATCCGTAATATTACACAGATAGAATTTTCAGCACAGAAACAGGCAAACCAGTCCCTGCCAGCATTTATGCTCCAGTCTAGCCTCATTCCATAACTTTATCAGCATAACC